>NW_015386087.1:88071-109230 GCF_001527695.2 Protobothrops mucrosquamatus | reverse complement strand
CACGACCACAAACTAGAAGCCAGTCCACAGCTGCATCATTAGCCACTTTAAACCCCTCCAATCCATACATGAAGCAAACTGACACCCACCATAAAGATGTGGCACGACCACGAACACGAAGCCAAACAACAGCAACGAAGCTCATCATCTCAAATCCCCCTGCAACTCAAACTAACCTGAGCACAACAAAGCCCCCACCAAAACAGAACTCTTCCCCATCCAATCAGAGCACAGCCAACCCCCCATCCAATCAGAGCACAGCCAAGCTCCTTAACCAATCAGAACACACCTCCACCCAATCAGAACACAGCCAAGCTCCCACCCAATCAGCTCAAACCCCACTGGCAGTTAAAAGGAAGAAACAACTGCGATCACACACACTACTCCCAGAAGCAGGAAAGTGAAGACACCAGCCTGAAGATGACGAATGTGACTTCGTCGAAACGTCGCCAAGACACTGCCAATTTTACGCGGGAGAAAACCCGAATATCCAAAGACCTACATACAAATACCCACGAAAACCTCAGAAAACATTATATATATATAAATATATATATAAATATATAAATATATATATATATATATATATATATATATATATATACATACATACATACATATATATATATATATCCCTGGCATATGGGTTAGTCAGAAGAGAATGGAAAAATAAATTACATTGCAATCTGAGGGTACTTTAAAAAAAATCTTGTATAAGTGGTCTAACCACAGGAGGAAACAATGTTTTGTCAGACTCAGGAATAGCAAAGTTTATCGAACACAAGAGTGGTTGCAGGAGTGGAGGAGAACCAAGTTTTAATAAGGCTGCATATAATAGGTTGTCATGTGGTTCAGTAAATGCCACTGTTTTTATTTGCAAATGCTAAATGATCATATAATTCTACCGTCCTTTCACATAACCTGTTCTGATTTGGGAACTGAAAGTTCAAGGTATCCAGAAATATTTCCTTCTATAGGGAGCTTTTGTTTCTGGAAGGAGCTGCTGGCACTGAAACATGACCTTGAATTGCAATTCTGCTAATCCAAATTTATCTGGGGTGTATTTGTGGTGGTGGAGTTGCCCTCATAAACAAGCAGCATGACTTGCATTTTCAATGGTGCAATATTGTACTGAACAAAGTCTCTGACTGCTTTTCACAACATCCAAGAATTTAACACAAATTAATTAGCCTCTCAACGAACAGAAGACATATAACACTATATGTAACACTATATTACGGGAGATGCTTAGGAAATCAGCACTTTCTGATTTGCAGGTTGCTTCAACTCTAATCTACACCATTTTCCATTGTATTAAGTTTTATGAGACTCAGCAGTGATGATGATCAAAGTCAAACTATATTGTTTCAGAACAAACTGTGGGGACACCTTGTAAAGACTTTTAAAAAAATAATAATTAAAGTCCATAATCCAATTCAACAGTCATAAAGGCTAAAACTGCTATTTTTGAGGCCACGTGCTGAACATTTCACCTGCTAGTAATGACATCTTTGTATTGTCTTCTAATTACACTCAAAGCTAAGACCTTTGGCCCTGAGCCACAGACCTCCATTCAGGCTGCACACATTCTCTTAAGCACCCTGAGCCTTTGTTGTCATTCTCAGTCTTTCATCTATTATTTACATTCATTGAGGAGGGAGCTACTCTACCATTCACAAAGCTTTAAAGCTTCTAATCATCTTAATTTCTTTGCCTTTTCCACTCCCGATTCCCCGCCTCACGGCTGAACACAGCAAGCAAGCAAACTGATGAAATCATTTTCAGGCCACTGGCTCCAATGGCTAGTCACAATCTTGCAAGTAAAAGACACGTCCTGTCATTTTGTCCTTAGCAGCAAACACCAATCTTTTTAAAATAAAAATAAAAATAGCTTTGTGCCTCCATTCAGATATATGTGTCCAATGCAATCGTATGAACTAAAAAAACGATATAGCTACTTTCTGAACTGAAATAATGGAGAATGAGTAATGCTAAAATTTAAATGCTTTGATTTCTTAATAAAGAAATGAGAATAATCAGACAAAATTTCAAATAAAATAAAGCAGAGTGCAACAAAACAATATTTTTCAGAATATAACGATACAACATGCTGCCATTTTTGAACCACAAAATTAAAGATTTCTAAATGATAATTTACTCACATCAATCACAGCCTTGAAAAAAACATGCTTTATCTATATTACCAAGTATTTTCCTCTACCCTGGCAGAAAACACCATAAAATATACTTCTTTTTCCTAGTATACTGTTCATATGATAACAAAATGCAACTTTTTAAAAATGCAGGGGGTTGCCATGATTTCAAAAGTCAGCTCTGATTATGACTATTGGGGTTCAACTATGACAATCTGTGACCCATCTTGCTGTTTTCTTTCTAACAATGTTGTTTTTCTCTTCTGAAAGCCTCCAGCCCCCTTGTCTTTTCTTATTTTCACCATTTGGTTCAACCAGCAGTTCACTTGAGACTCATCCATCTTAGGATGCCTCAAGTGACAGATGCTCTTAGAAATAACCATACTGCTCAGTGAACAAAAGATAACATCACCTCTAGGAAATCAAGAGAGAAATACAACAGCAGCCTTAATAGCATGCCCGTACATCAGTCAATAAATATATTGCAAACCTCAAAGGAAAAAAACCCAAGAAAGTCCAGTTGCCTTATGGAAAAAAGCACCTTTGGGACAACCATGACCTGGATGATTGAGAATTTCCATAGACATTAAAAGGAACCACTGAACATTCAATGAGACAATTCACCTCTTCTCTGGTCTAACAACATCTACTTGTAAATAAGTGCCAACATTTATTACACAATGTGTGATTTCAGCAGCAAAAAGTAAAGACAAGAGTAAGAAAAAGATACTGTGTTGAGCTATAGATCACTTTTGTAACAAAAGGAAGGTTTTATTAACATCTCCCAACAACAAAGAGATGCTATATGTGAAAAGAAATAGCCTTCACTGAATCTGTATGTGTATCACTTATTTTTATACAAAAGAACTTATATATGTCCACCTTACTTTTATTCAGAAATTTAGAATAATGTTTGCTATAAAAGAAATAATTTATTTCTTCCAATCTCCTCCTTGTGACTTTGTTGGAAGAGAAGGTAGTAAGTGAGTATAAGAATCCCCAATCACTGTAGCTCATGCTTATAATAATATATAAACTTTAACTGTTATATCTCAATGCAGTAACTACATTTTAAGAAACTTCCTTCATGTCAAACCCCATATGAAACAAGAAAGACTGTAGCATAGTTAAAATATTTCTTTGTTGATGGATTGATAGATGTAAAATTCAAGTCCAGATAATAATTTGGAATCAATAGTTTAGAAATGATACATAAACTGAAATAAATTTCAAAGGCAAGGGTTTTTTTATGGAGCTTTTCAATCCAAAACATTCTCTCTTATACAGGGCTTTTTTTCAGCCGGAACGCGGCGGAACCGCGTTCCGGCACCTTTTTCCGGGCCGGCCGCACCGGAAATAGCCCCTCCCACACCGGAAATAGCCCCTCCCAAATTTTACTTGCATTCCTGTTCTCTAAAGGGGCGGTCCTAGGGTTTGATGAGGGCGTGGCCAGGTTTGAGTTCCGCCACCTTTTCTCCGAGAAAAAAAGCCCTGCTCTTATACATATACATACACACAGCACAAACACATACAGAGAGTAATATTTTTTTAAAGTTGCAATTATTACAGAAAACACCAAAAACATGTAATACTAATAGTATATAGCTACAGATAGGTAGACACTGAATTCCTAGGATATGGAAGATGTAATAACCATATTCCATATGTTATACAACAGTTTTTGCTGCCGAAGGAGATTTATTTTACAAAGTTTTGCCTAGGTAGAAAAACTGCTTCAAAAGCTCCTTATGAAGGAAACAAGCAATTTCCACTCAGAAATCTGAACTTCTTAGTTGAAAATAGTACTTGAGCTAATAAGTTAATATTTTTTTATGTTTTCAGTTTCTAAAATATCAGGAAATTATTTTTTCATTCTGCAATAATAACAACTAGTGAGAACCCTAGCATTTCTTTTTCTAGACATCCAAGAATAGGATGATAGTTATTTAATATTTTCAGCTGTTTTTGTGGGTTTTTTTTAGTTTTAGTTTAGAGATGACTCAGAATTAACTGGAATTGGACAGCCAACAAATTTAAACAAACAAATAAATATAGTACCTTTCAAAACATGGCAAAGGAGATGTTTTTACTGTTAATTATCCCCTCCTCAAAAATAGGGCTGCAAAAAATTCTTCAGAATAACATGTGGGGTATCACATCTCTTTGAAGGATTAAAATAGTTTCTCCAGGTTCACATGCAGCTTTAGAGCTGTTTCTATCTTTCTCTGCATGAACTAGAGAAGTCGATGCATACACACGACAAGGATCTGTAAGCAATTCCCAAAGCAATTATGTAAACCAGAAAAAAGATGCAGAACCAGAAGTGTTCTTGTCCATTCCAAAGCACTTTTTTGAAGGATTAAAATAGCCTTATTTTGCAGACAACTAATACTAGAGGTAGAAGAAAGGCCTTAAACATATATACATTAAAATAAGCTCCTTCAATATTCACAAGGGAGGTATCCTGAATGAGTGGTACCCTGATGTTTTAAAATATTAGCTTTATCTGAATTTTAGTTGATTTGTATAGTTCTTCCTTTATTGTCAACTACAGGAGACAGCTGTAGAGACTGTCAAAAAAAGGCTGCACCATTAATTTTTAGTATCAAGGAATATCCTGCCAAGACTGAATAAATGCAAATATGGCCTGAGTCAACTTGACTCATGGACACAATCATGCAGGTTTTTTGGTAGTACTAAAGATGTGGTTTTTCACTGATTCTTCTGAGAGGTTTTTAGAGTTTTTAATCTAGTCCAGACTCCTGGATTTTCTGGTGGTCTATAAGCACATTATTCTTCAGTGCAGAATGAAGGCCAAATCCTGCTTGCACAGATTAGTATCGGGATAAACGGTTGGCTTCTTGAGTTTTAAGAACTTCTCGCGTTTTCAGAACTTTTTCATAACACCACGGAAGGGTTTCTTTAGTAGCTACCACTTTTTTATACAAATTTGCAGGTAGCACAGTATTTCATTTTGCTTGTTTAGAATATAACTCTACTAAACTTCATTTTTGTTATCCATTTCTGATAACAAAATTACATTTTATACACATCCAAATAGCAATCATGTTTTGTGGATCATAACATCTAGAAAATACAGCAACTGGTTGTTCAAACGTATTTCCTCTTGTTACAGGAATCTATTAGCCAAGAAGCTGCCAGGATAAGAACATGACCTTGAAATGACAACTCTACTAACCCATGCCTTAATGGGTAGGTTTCCCCCCCCCCCAAAGATCCTACAAAATTAACTACTTTTAAGCACAATAGGATCAATATGAATGCAAGGAAAAAGGTACATCCCCCACGGCCAGTTCTTAATGCATGGTTGATCAAAAACAAAAACAAAAAAAAACCTCTGTAGCTTTCCAGATCACAACTAGTGCCAAAATATCTCCTCTCTCTTGACAAAAAATCCATCAAGTGAAACTCTGAAAAGGTTTACCCTTCTCACCAGCCTATTTGCACTTCAAAAACTCTTTAAGTCCCTTCAGCTAAATCCCAAGTTTTAAAACACTGCAAAAATAAAGATGGGGTGGATGTCATTTATCTTCCTTTTGGCCTCTAGTCATAGCAGTAAAGTCTGCCAATTTTGAAAGAAAAAAACATTTTGTTTTAAAGGAAACTTCAAGACTCAATCTTTGCACAATTTATGCCTTTACATGTAATCTACAATTAAGAGATACAGTGTTCCTAAATTGGCTATTGAAAGCCACTGATCTATGATCAGGAAAGGTTTTATAAGGAGGACAGAGATTTACTTTTTTACTCCCATCACATCACCAAGAAGCACATTTTAATTCAAATTAATTTAAATTATCAATATACCAGCCAATATACAAACTATATTTTATGATTTCTGCAGTTTAACTTGAATGGAGATTTCATTGGGCAAAAAGACCTTCTTAAATCATTGTGAGGGCATTCTGACTTCATTTATGAGTTGTACCCCATTATTAGATATCTCCCGCAATTATGCAGTATTTTTGAGACTTTTTAAGTATAGCACATACATAACTTGCTGCATCAAAATCTAGGTCCAGTGATAACCATCAAATACAATTCTCAAGGTCCCTTGAGCTACCGCGGCAGCTCCGAGAAACGAGGGTAGCCTTCGAGGTGAAAGGAAATTCCTGAGGCAACCCCTCTCCGGGAAGGCCCTTCCCCCCCCACGAGTAAGTAGCTAACGGAGCTGCAGCCGCAAGCTCCGTCAGGCCCTGTCTTATGGAGACCAACGGCCGTTGGTCTCCTACCAGAGATTTTAGGGCCTGTTCGTTTGCCTGTAATAACAAAAAAAAACCCTTGCAACAGAGGAAATGGAATGAAATTTTTGGAGGCTAACGGCTGTTAGCCTCTTGTGGAAAGGCCTGATTAGGGGATTTTAGGAGGAGTGAGGGAGGGAGGATAAGGAAGGAGCCCCTTCCTTGAGGAAAAAAAAGGGGGGTCCCCAAATTAAAATCTCTGAGAGAGGGAAGAATAAGGAAAAAATTTAGTAGGAAAACCAATTTGTGGGAAAGGAGCTGGAAAATCCACCAATGTTAAGAGTACCTCCCTAGAGCCAAACTTGCAACGTCTGTCCTGGGCAAGATCAAGTCAAAGACTGGGGTCTAGGGCCCAGGACGGGCGTGGCAACTTTGGCTGACTTGATCTGATTGGGCAGGAATACAGTCTACTACCCAATGGTGGATTCTCCATCTCCAAGTGCTGGAGAATTACTTTTTTACTCCCATCACATCACCAAGAAGCACATTTTAATTCAAATTAATTTAAATTATCAATATACCAGCCAATATACAAACTATATTTTATGATTTCTGCAGTTTAACTTGAATGGAGATTTCATTGGGCAAAAAGACCTTCTTAAATCATTGTGAGGACATTCTGACTTCATTTATGAGTTGTACCCCATTATTAGATATCTCCCGCAATTATGCAGTATTTTTGAGACTTTTTAAGTATAGCACATACATAACTTGCTGCATCAAAATCTAGGTCCAGTGATAACCATCAAATACAATTCTCATCAATTCTCATTTCAACTGATTTCAATTAATTTATTTTTAAATAAAACTTTTCAGCTATTAATGATATTTGACTGAGATGGATTATGTCCTCAAATTATATAATTGATGGTGAAAAATAGCAGACCATTTATTTCATTTAAATAAATCCTAAACTTTTCACACCCTTCTCAACTCCTTTACGTTTTCAAATTAAAAAAGCAATGAGATAAAACCGAATTAGGAGCTGCCCTATTCAAATATTGTCTACACAAACTAAAATCAAATATTTATTTCTAGTTTTCCCTTCATGCCCAAATTGAATAGCCTCATCTACAAAACAAAATTTAAGGAACTTGGGTTCTTCTCTATTCAAATATCTTCTTTCTACCAGAGCTGCTTTACAATTCATACAACTGGATGGAGAATGTACTTGCCAACTACTGTGGGGTGTAAGTTTATTAAATGTTTCCTGCCTAGGACTTCTCCACAATCCATCACCACCAGATGTGGTCCTCAATGGAACTGCATCTACATGGAGGGAAGTATGCAGTGGGGTGCCCAAGGTTCTGTTTTAGATCCAGCGCTCTTCAACATTTTCATCAATGATTTGGATGAGGGGATAGATGGGAAACTCATCAAATTTGCAAATTTACTTTCCATCTCCTAAATCAAGATCAGATTAAGGTCTAAGGATTTGCTAAGCCAAGCCCAACAATCGTGCCCTTTGGCCTTTCTGTTCTTAACTAACATTTACACTCAATAAGTAATGAAGCCGAAATAAAAATTCAGTCTTCTTCAAGACCATTCTCTAGGGTACATCAAATATAGACTTTTAAAATTTTTATTTAACACTAAATAGCAGCAAGCTATTAATAAATGTTATAAGAGAAAACTGCAAATACAAACATTTATTGAAAAACTAAAATCAAATGTGAGAGTTATAGCATTAAGAAAGCTATAGTTTTCTCACCATTGATAGACATAAAGGATACTCATAAATCAATTGTGTTCTGCACTACTATCCCTGTGGTACAGAAGTTCATTCCAATTCAAATATTTAAGACTATTAACAGAAATGCTTGTTTGAAGCTACCGAATGAAATCGTGGAAAAAAATGCAGAATTAGATTCATATTAAAACAGCAGGGGAGAAGAGGTTCCATAAAACTCTCTTAAGCTAATTATCTCTAGACTAGAGCATGCAGATCAAAATACCTTTATGAGCTCTGAATGATAAAATTAAGAGTGGCCAAATAAACAAGGCCAGATACAGTTGTGACCAATAACTCTGTTCCACAGGAAGTATGCATCTGTTCAACATCCCTACAGAACAGCCTTTCCATGTTGTAATGCCCTTGTCAGTTCCTGGAAAGAAAGAAGTCAAAAGCTGTAGATCAGTTCCTTTACTAATTCCAGATTGCTTTTGTTCTTGCCTTTTTTGTTTGACTCCACAACGGGTTGTTTTATTTTCTATATTCAGCCATTATTTACTGTTTCTCTTGACTTGGACAGCAAGTCCTGACCCTAGTTGCTGACCCAGTAAAACAGTCAGTACTCAGGAGGGAGATAGCACTCAAGAATTGCAAGAAGGCCTTTTCCACGAAAGAAAGAATAAGCAAATGGATGCACTCAAGTACTATTCCAGATGGCTTGAGTTTGATTTATGAAAGATCACTTACCTTTAGAAACAATTACTGCAGACGCTTTCTTGTGCCTCATCCTGCTTTTCAACCCTCAATTCCTATAAACATGCCATCAAGTGCCCACTTTTTTACCTTTACTTAGGAGAAACCCCTCTAAGCAAATCTTAGGCATCTCCTTCAAAAAGTGTTAGTCACAAAAGTTAAACTAGGTTAGTGATTCCTCAGTAACAAAAAACGTAAGCATCTTTGAGAATCCTAAGATCTGGTTCATATATAATCTAAGATATCTGAAAGCTATATAAAACATTAAAAATAAAATATATACTTTCTAAAACAAGATATAATAATATGAATAACTTAAACAGTGATTAATATATATGTTTTAACTTCAACATATTTTTAAAAAACATTAAACATACATATTCATCACCAATTTCTCTTTGGGATAACTATATGCAGATCACAGAAAATCTCTTAAGAAGTAGCAAACAAAGAATTTTTTTTAAAAAGGAAAGGAAAACCTATGTTGCTTACAACACCATTCACTATATCTCTCCCTCCTTTCTGTTCTTGCAAACCAATCTTGCTTCTACCACAGTGGTTCTCAACCTTTTTAATGCCGCGACCCCAACCGGTCGTAAGTCGAGGACTAAACCGGTCGTAAGTCGAGGACTAAACCGGTCGTAAGTCGAGGACTACCCAACCGGTCGTAAGTCGAGGACTTTCCCTGCCCGGGAGCACCGCGCATGCGTGGTTCCGCCCCCTGCACCGGCCGAGGCGTAGCTGGCAAGCGGCAGAGACGGAGCAGGCGGACTACCAGCTGGCCCAGCCCAAGGGAGGTAAGGCACCCGCCGGAAAAGGGAAAAAAATGGCGGACAAAAAAAATGGCGGACAGCCTTGCTTGGCGACCCCCATGAAATGGTCGATCGACCCCAAATGGGGTCCCGACCCACAGGTTGAGAACCACTGTTCTACCATGACTACCCACTGGTTATATGATTCATATTCTTTTTCTTCTTTAAACATCTTGCTTCTGGCTGTTGTTTTTAAGAATCTCATCCACTCCATCCAGTCATAGCTTTCTCTCCCCTTTCCTCTTGATCCATTCACGTTTCCTGCATAAATTTATTTTATCATTCATTCATTGATACGTTCATTCTCTCCATGACCAATCCACTCCTTCTTCTGTAGAGATCACTCATTTTTTTATACAACACACATTCATTCATCACTCATCCATTTCTTGCTTTACTACCTACTCATTTGAAACAACCCCAGTCCCATTGCATACAACTTGCTTGTATATAACAATGTCAACAGAAACATGTTCTTATGCATACCATTTTCTCTTATTTCAACAAACAGAGAGCAACTATTGTCTGAAAAGTACATCTTCCTGCTAGTAGCTCCTCAATTTTAGAATGCAATATGCTAAAGCTTGCCTGGCTCTGACACTAAATTTATTTAGCTATAATTCTTTTAGCAGTTACACATTTTTATTGTACATTTTTGTTTTGTATATTATTTTTTCTACATTGGAAATTCTTGGAGTTGAAAGTACAAATTAGTAGTAAATTTAGTACTGAAAAATGTATACATTGCTGTTTTATGGGAAAATAGTACCAATATATGTGGAAAATGTCTGTCATTCAACTCATTGAAAAATCAAAAAACAGTGCATTTATTTTCCCACTCCACTCCACTCCACTGAGTGTAGATTTTTATTCATGATATGTTATCTTGTCATTATTTTACAAAGTCTATTATTTAGATGAAAATTCACAAGACATGGGATTCACCTCCTCCTGGGTATAAAATATAACATTTTAGCATCAAGAACCATTGTTCCATATTGGAATATTTTACATCTATAAATATAAGAAAAATAATGTATTACTTTAAGAACCTTATTACCGTGCTTCCCCGAAAGTTGAGACCTACCCCGAAAATAAGTCCTAGCTTGATTTTGGGGGATGGGCCTAACATAAGCCCTACCCCAAAAATAAGCCCGTTTTGAGGCGAGGCGCACGCCTAAAAATCAAGCTAGGGCAGGGGGTGGTGAAGCTGCCCCCTGCCCCCTGCACCCACTTACCGTTGCAGCCAGGCTTCCCATGAATCGACATCTGCCTCGCTGGCCCACTTCTTCTGTGGTGGCTCCCGGAAAGGCCTCTGCAGCTGAGAACTGAGCTATGGTTTCATAGCTATGGATTCAGCTATGGATTCTGTAGCTCAGTTTTTGGCTGCAGAGGCCTTTCCGGAAGGCCTCTAAATGCAGGCCAGGGGGTGCTGCATGGGTCAATCTGGAGCTCCATTCTCAGCTGCAGAAGCATTTCCTTCGGCTGCAGAAGAAGTGGGCCGTCTGGGTGGGACTGTCGGTACCGCCACCACGAGGTGAGACTGTGGAAAACACACACATACACCTAAAAAATAAGACCTGGTGCCTCTTTTGGAAGCAAAAAATTAATAATGCCAGGTCTTATTTTCGCAAAAATTTGGTAGCTGTGTTTTACAAAACTAATATTCAGAATCCAGATGAAACTGCCTATTATTGATTTTTTTCCCATGGGATTTCATCTAAGAAGTACAGAAATGCATATGCTGTTCAAAGTTCCATACCCTACATTGAAACTACAAATTTCTGTGGAATTTAATAAGTTTACAATTTACACTACTTTCTTTTTTTCTTTAAACTTTCAGAAGGATTTTACGTATGAGGTTGCCAGATGTTTATAAGTATTCCACAGTTAGTTATAGTATTTTCTAAGGCTTCTTACACGTACAGGAGCCACATGAATCTAAAACCAGAGCATCTATAGTAGCTGAGAACTGGCAGTTGATTTAACTTTTGGCTTGCATGCTGTGAAGACAGTTTTGTAAAATATTCTCTAAAGCTGAGGGGCAAGAATGGGGGGTCCCACCTTATTCCACCTCCTGAGATTTCCTCCTCCTGCCTTAGGTTAAGGCACTACGGTACCTGTTTTCTTCTCATGCCTTTTCTTCTTTAGGAATGGATGGAAGGATGGTTTGCTACCCTGCATAATTATCTTTTTTTGTTTTTTATTGCAAAAAACAATACCAGGGAACACAAGAGGACAGCTGATAAGGTGCTCAATGGAGTTCCACATTTTCCATTTCTCCATTGTCCAGCTGGAAGGCTCCTCTTTCTTCTTCTTCCTCATCCATGAGCTATGCAAAAGAGCCGAATAAGGCTGGAAGCCAGTGATGGCATGGAAGTGGCCTAAGTAAAAATTTGAACTTGTCTGCTTGTAGCATTAAATTAAGCTTGCTAGTTTAAACTGTTTTCCTCTGAAATGAATATTTCAGTTCGTTTTTTTTCAATTATTGGGGAAAATGAGGTATTGTCTGAAAAATGGCATTGATTTTAAATTAATTTTAAACTTTGTTTAGTGAACATTAGTCCAATAAACTTATTAAATTTCCCAATCTCTTTGGGGGGAGGGGGAAATGCCAATTCAACATATTCCAGAAAATCTGCATCAACAGTTACAACTGCTGTGCTTCACCCAACATTATTTTCTCCTGTCTTGAGATGCCTGAAACAAAAATGCTCTATGTAGGGAATCAGGAAACATTTATACTTTACATCAATATTTCTCAATCTCAGCAACTTTAAGATGTGTGGGCTTCAGCTCCATGAATTTGATAGCCCAAATGTCCCAGCTGACAAATCCATGCATCTTTAACGTTGCTAGGCAATATGGCTGTGCAAAGCATTCAAGTCATGTGTCAGTGCAAATTCTCAAATCAACTATGTGCTGTGGAAGACTGGCAGACAATTGTGCTTTGCACAATTCAAGTTTTACCTTCTTTTCCCTATCTCATTATTGAAAAGACAGATTCAGTTGCATCTTATTGCAGATGAATCCTTAGGCTAAGCAATGACACATGAATGCAATTACACGTAGTTCTCAGTTAACAGTAATTAGAATAGAGTTATAAAGAGCAAAGTCACATGACTATGTCACTTAGAGATGTAGTTCCATAGAAATGGCACTTTTGATTGCCATCATTAAGCGAATCCCATGCTGTTATTAAGTGCAATGTCACATAGTTGCCATTTGCAACCTCCTGTCAGCTTTCCATTGACTTTGCTTTTTGGAAGCAGGCAGCAAAGGTTGCAAATGATGAGCATGTGACCATAGGATGCCAAACATACATACTATATGTCAGGGCTTTTTTTCCTCATAGAACGCCCAGAACGGAGTTCCGGCACCTTTTTTGGACGGAACCTTGTAGGGTAGGCAAGGCAGGTTGTATGACGTGTGTGAGTTCCGGCACCTTTTTTTTTATATAGAAAAAAAGCACTGCTATATGTGTTTTATATATATAAAACACATATCCAGATATTGATCCAGATATTGACCTTCATGTATATACCTCCGCCTTCCTTTTCCCCACCTCAAAAGTCATCATTGTTAGCTTCTGAGTTCATCAGGGTGGTTTGGAAAGTTGCCAGCATGCTACCGCTTACATTTCCACTGCAGTTAGTTTAACCTTTGAAACATGTCAGTCAGTGGATAGACCACTAAGTAAGGTCAGCACAACTCTGCCCATGTCAGCATTTTCTCTCTGTTTGCTCAGAAAACAACAGTGCATTCCACAAATCCTTCCCTGTGAATGCAAAAGGTATCCAGCAACTTGCAGCTGATCTTCTTTGAAGTAAATGCATATTCATTTACACTTTTTGCCCTATAATATTAAGAGATTTTATTAGAATTGTCATAATATGTATTAGATGCTTTTTAATGGTGGTTCTCAAAATAAATCCACAGCATGCAAACAATAAATTGTGAGAAGGTTGAATACAATTTAAAAACAGAATGTTCATATGATTTTTTAAATTTCTTTTTAGTTTTTTTCATATTAAAATGGATTTGTTTACTAACATATATACAAACAAGCCTTGCATACTTTTCTGTATAAATATTTCTGCAGATGGAAACACAGGATAGATCAATTATTTATTTTATATTTATTTATTTATTCATTCCCATCTTTATTATTTTTACAAATAATGCCACACTATCCTCAATCTCACTAGCCTTCATTATCATTCTCACATCCTTCCACGGGCTGGGGATTCACATTTTGAAGTAGTGAGCCATTCAAATCAACCTAGTCCACAGTTTGAATCCTGGAAACCACTGCCTCTAATCTATAAGAGACTTCAGTAATGAGGATATTTGGTAGAGAGCAGAACCAATTGGCTCATGCACACTCCCCAACCACACCATATGAATACAAAGACAGGAAAAGAAGATTGAATTGGTTGTTTCTCTGTAGGTTGTAGCATCTGGAAACTTTGTTGGGCCTAGTTAGCATGTGGATGGTGGAGCCCTAGAGAAAGCTGAAGTTTAAATTAGTTTGGGAAGTTAAAAAACACACCTCATGAGGCACTAGTAGCAAAATATTTATTTATTGATGCAAAAAAAAACCTACATGCAAGGTGATCTATATTGTTATTTGAATACAAAACCATGCAACAGAGACATCAAAGATCACATTAACCAACAGAAAACAACAATAGTAATTTAAAAGGAGAAGATAACTAAAAGTGTCAGGGTTTTCAGCCCGCAAAGAGATCAAAATTCGCTTAAAATAAGAATATCTTCATCTAGTGTTTCAAAATCAACACTGGGTTGGCAAGAAATAACTCCTAAGCAAAAAAAAAAGCCACTGACATGTTTCAATGAAAACACATTTCTTACATCTTAGAGGATGGTAGAAAAGAGGAAGCTTCAGCTATGGTTCATATAGCTTGAAATACAAGACAAATATTGACCTCTTTTTTTTTCTTTTTCTTCAATAATTGTGAGAATGGACCTACAGAACTTAACTACTGTAAGCTTGCACCCAACTGAGAAGTGCTAAGGCAGAATGCTTTCAAACTACACTTGCAATATTTACAGCACTTATTTCAGAAGACCCTTTTATTACTTTCCTCTTTTGCATATTTGGATGGGGATAGTTGATAATATCTATTACTTGTAAACTCACCATGTTACCTCACCGGTTCCTTCCTTTTTTGATTACTGGGGAGGGGGGGACTGAGGACTTATGGAAGAATTGCATGTCATCTTTTGATTTATGGCACGAGGAGAGATTCTACTGCACATCCAATGTAGTACATCAATTGAGGGTATAAAACCAGAGACCCTAGGGATTCAATGACCCCAAAAAGGATCACCAGGTAAGCTTGACCAGGGACTTTCTCAACCTAACTTATCCCATGGGATTGTTGCTATTGTGAGGACAAAATGAAGAAAAGATTCAATTTGAGAGGAGTGAGGGTCTCATGAGAATGGACATAATATAAATGCGTAAATGAACTGGAACAAGATGTTTGTTGCCTTAGACAAAGATGCCTTCTTTCACTCCTGTTAAAATGAAGAACTCTTTTTAAAAAAAGGGTCTCTTTTCTCCTGCTGGAGAAACATAGAAGAAATTATGAATGACACATGGATGCTGCCTCCTCCAAGCTTTTTAATATCTGCTTTTTGTCCCGTCTAAAAGTGACTTTCCAGAAACATTCTCAAGAGCAAAAAGTTATATTTGATATAGTGTAGCACCAATGGTTACATAAGCAAGATGAATAATATTAATGCCTCTTCCTCTACACCAAGGGTGTCAAACTGCTGGCCCGCGGGCCGAATGCATCATAGAGAAACCGCACCCACCTCATTGCCAGCAATAGCAAAAAATTGCGATACGTTACAACACGTCACATGATGTTGCGAGTTTGACACCCATGCTCTACAGACTAACAAATTGTTTTGCTATCGTTAGCTTGCTTTTATAAAAATGAAATTATTTGTTTTGGTAGACATTTTCAAAATTACTACAGCAAATAAGAAGCAAAGTTGATTCATATATATTTTTTTCATTCTTCACGGTTTCAAAGAGAATTTTGTCCTGGGGGTCCGCAGAAGGTCTTAAAACATTATTGGCAACCTTGGCAACTTTAAGACCTGTGGACTTCAACTTCCAGAATTCCCCTTGCTGGAAAATTCTGGGAGTTGAAGTCCACAAGACTTAAAGTTGTCAATTTTGAACATTCCTGCCTTAAAGTATGAGGGCCCTCATTATTGGTTTGGCTATTAAAAAATATTAGGTTGATTTTGTGTCAAATGTTTATCTTTCAAATGTTTTACTTGCTTTTGCATCTTATGCTGCTTTTTGGAGATATTTTTTGGTGTCTTTATATGTAGTCCTTATTTAGCAGCCACAATTGGGACTCATAATTTGATCATTAAGTGAAATGGTTGCTAAATGAAACCTTCACTGTGCTTGAAATCTTATTTTATCTTTCCTTTACAGACCAGCAAAGATTGTAAATTTGAGGATTGGTCACAAAGTTATTTTTTCCTCACCACCATAACTAATGCTAACTAAATGAGGCAGTTGTTAAGTTAGGGCTATTATATATATTACACCTAAACTTAGTTCTGAATCAGTAAGTTTGTTTTTGCCCTTTATATTTCCCCATGCTAGCTAAAGCGTTATATAATTCAATTAACTCTGTTTTATGGATTCACACAAGCCAATTACAGCTTATTAGCTGTTTTGTGTAAATATTATGCTAAAATGTAGTTTTCTCATTTGGATTCAGTATATTATTTTACATTTTGATAATGAATCTGATTTCTTATAAATATAAAATATTATCTGTTAGAAAAATTAGAAAACATATGCAGAAGTAGAGTTTTAAGGAATAGTCCAAGTAGCTCACAGCAGTATTTCAATAACACAGGTGATCTTTCTGTATGCTTTTGAAGAGGGTACACCTAATACATGTGGTAGACTTCTAATTAAATTGGAAACTGTACATTTGAAAACAGACACAATGGTCTCTTTTGGAAAGAGCAGGGACTAGTCAAAGCTGGCAAAAAGCAAACTATTCAATAATTAGCAAGTTCTTGTTTTCTGACAGAAATCTGCATTTTGTTCAAACTCTAATTTTGATTTTTTTTTTTTTAAAAAAAAAGTTGAATTCTAAATGTATAGAATCTGGCATGGCATTTCTGAATTTAAAAAGTATTTTAAAATAGTACTTCTATTTTCTTTACACCTTAGATAGATACATCTAACAACATATATTTACAGCTTAATAGATACCTGCTTAATATGAATTCTTCTCTGTTCCTACTTTATCATATTTTCTCCAATTTGGCCTAAAGATAAACCCATATTCATCTGGATCATTATTTAATGGCATTATTTAATTCCACATTTCAAAATGGTAAGAATATTGAAAAAAACAAGCAATGGTTTTTTTCCCCTTCTCAAAGATTAAAGGATTTAGTTCCTTTAAAGATGCTTGGAATGGAAACCCTCCTTAGAATCAGTCCACAGCTGTTTTTTGAACAATCATGGATTGAGCCAAATAATGTGATGAATGTTTTCTAAATACCTTCAAAGATGCTTAGAAAACTGCAAGCTAAGGACAGTTAAGTCTTTTTCTTTGGAGTTCCTGTCCTGTCACAGATCAGAAGGATGACATTCTAGTCTTCCCAAGTAGGGGAAATGGTGTGTGTGCATGAGCACAATTAATCTCTGGCAGCCTTGACAAAGAAGTGCCTTGACAGAACAGTTTTCTGATTTCCTCACAGAACAGAGTCTGTTTTGATCCTTCTTTCCTGTTTCCTGATCTCTTCTTACCAACTAAAAACATCAGCAGATCTGCCTATCAGCTGAGACAGCAGGAGAGAGAGGCCTAAATGATGGATGATGCAACACTCTTCTGCCATTGCCATTTAATGGAAAGAATCTATTGGTAGAAACTTACTTTACAGCAGTTAAACAAATATAATGGTTACCCAACCAACCATTGTGCTCTTTGAGCTAATCTAAAAGAACCAAGTGGAGGTTAGCTGATTAAACTAAACCAGATTCTAAATCCAGTCATATTTCATCGAAAGGACAGTTTAAACATATGCAGATTGGAAGAGAATTACTACTGCTACTTCTATGTTTGATAAATGCACATTTCTTACACAATTTTTTCTTAATCAGAACTCTGCATAAAATCATACCACAGCATTTTTAAAACTATTTAAGTAATTGATTGAAAATGAAGAAAAAACCAAATCCTGGGCACACATATATATGCATTTGGCAAATGAGTGGCATCCTGACAGGGAGATTAACAAATGTAGAGAAGAAATTAAATATAAGATGCACCTTGCATATATGTTACACTTTCTTTACATTACGACCCTCATAGTTTGGGGTCCATTAATGTTGGGGGGGGGGCTAATACTGGTAAGTCCAATACAAGGAAGAGTAAGTTACACAAAAAGCATTGCTTCTTATTGTAAGTGATTTGACTTTTATTAATAACACTTATCTACCCAATGCAACTTTTTACATTTATACTGTGATCCATTGGGCCCTTTTCTGTGGCCCATTATGATTATCCAAATCACAACACAGAAATAAGGACATTAATGTGCTTAACAGGCTTGTTTTATTACAACAAAAAGTCTTCAATAGAAAACATTAAAAGTATATCACTGATAAGGGGCTGAAAAGTCCAGACCTTTTTGCAATGGCATAGCTGTCTCACTGCTTTGTCTTTTATGCTGGTCAGTGGCAAAAAAAAGAAAGAAATGTGTAACAAAAATTAAAAAGAGCGGCCAGCAACAATATTGGTGCCCCTGTTATAAACTATCTTTGGGCATATATTGTAGTAAACAGATCAATAAAATGTTCTGTACTCTATATCACAAACTCTCAAAACTAGTTAACATAATAATCTGGCACCCTCTGTAATATGTTCATTTAGAAAAAAACTATGTAAAATATCTGAGTTCATTCAAAAAAAATGATTTTATGAAACTGATCTGTATAAAGCAGTAATGGCGAACCTTTTAGAGACTGAATGCCCAAACTGCAACCCAAAACCCACTTATGCATCGTCGAGTGCCGTGTGGGTGTGGCCCATTGGCTGGGTGTGGCCCATTGGCTGGGCGTGGCTGCAGTGGTAACGGTAGACTGGGTGGGACTAAAAAGTTCAATCAATCAATTCCAACTTTGCAAGATCTTTTTTTTCTGCGAGAAGTTGAAATTGACTGATTGAACCTTTTTTTTTTTTTGCACACGGCGGCGGAGGCCTAAAGCAAAAAAGTTTTATAAAACCCAGCTGAAGGCCTAGGACTGGGGTAACGGCGCACGTGCCCACAGAGAGGGCTCTGAGTGCCGCCTCTGGCACCCATGCCATAGGTTCGCCACCACTGGTATAAAGCATTCTGCTAAAAAGTGGCAGGCAGCATGATCTAAATATGACAAATAGGAAATCAGACCCTCCCCCCAAAAAGTAGTATATATGTCTGGTGAATAGTTCCAGACATTGGTCAAATTCATACTGAGTAAATATATTATTTACTAGCAATGTATTATACTACTACTTCACTAATAAGACCCCTGCGATTTCAGCAATTGCTCTCATCTTGGCAATTACAGCTCTTGAATTTAATTCTGTTTATCACCAGCCTATAGCCCTCATCAACAGCTTTTCTGTTTTTGTTTGAAAAAAATAATGTATTCCAACTGATGAAAGAGCCCATATAAACACAGTTCTTAATATAGCGGGCATTCAGACTCAAACAAGGGGAAATCCTAGAGTAGCTTCATCTTGCAAGTCATTCAGCAAAACTAAAATCATACAAGTTCAAGCACTTCCAGGAACAGCAAGGCATAAAAAAATGCATTTCACTAATTATTAAAAAGAACTATCTTTGCACAAAGGAATAGGTTTCAATATTAATGCCCACACATTATTTAGTTTAGTTTTGAGTAGGGAGTCCCAAAGGCAACTGGACTTTCTTGGTTTTTCTCTGAAAATGTTTCGCTTCTCATCCAATAAGCTTCTTCAGAACTGATTGATTGATTAGGAGGGAGAGGTTCCATTCTTCCACCCCTACACTGTGGAGTGCTGCAGGGTTCAGTACTCTTTCTCCTCCTGTTTAATATCTACATTAGGGATCCCCAACCCCTAATAGACCAGCACCGGTCCGTGGGATCCCAGAAACCGGTCCACGCAAACAAGCAAAGCCCCATCTGTGGGATGCAGGCAGTACATGAAGCCACGCTGCCTCCTGTCCGTGGAAAACCTCTCTCCACTGAACTGGTCCCTGATGCCCAAAAGGTTGGGGACCTCTGATCTACATGAAGTCATTAGGTGAGATCATTTGTAGCCATGGGATGAAGTATATGTATGTTGATGATACCCAGCTGAATCTCTCTGCCCTTGGTAAAGTCAGTGATGCTTCTCATATCCTATCTCATTGCCTAGAGGTTGTAGGGGTTTGATGAGGAACAATAGGGTTTCGCTGTACCCTGGCATGATTGAATGAATTTGATTTTGGGGGGCACAATTTTGGGATCATTTTGAACTTACAACTTACAACAGGTGACTGTCATGGCAAAGATGCTGAGACTCTAGAAAGAGTACAGAGAAGAGCAACAAAGATGATTAGGGGACTGGAGGCTAAAACATATGAGGAACGGTTGCTGGAATTGGATATGTCTAGTTTAACGAAGAGAAGGACGAGGGGGGACATGATAGCAGTCTTCCAATATCTCAGGGGCTGCCACAAAGAAGTGGGAGTCAAGCTATTCTCCAAAGTGCCTGAAGGCAGGACAAGAAGCAACAGATGGAAACTAACCAAAGAGAGAAGCAACCTAGAACTAAGGAGAAACTTCCTGACAGTTAGAGCAATTAACCAATGGAACAACCTGCCTCCAGAAGTGGTGAATGCTCCAACACTGGAAGTTTTTAAGAAGAGACTGGACAGCCATTTGTCCGAAATGGTGTAGGGTTTCCTGCCTGAGCAGGGAGTTGGACTCGATGACCTCCAAGGTCCCTTCCAACTTTATTATTATTATTATTATTATTATTATTATTATTATTATTATTATTATTATTATTATTATTATTATTATTATTATTATTATTATTATTATTATTATTTATTACCAGTTGCTCCCACTCCTGGACTGAGAGACCCTACATTCAGTCATTCCCACTCTGGTCACCTCCCGCATGGATTGCTTAATGTATTCGACACGGAGCTTCCTTCAAGAAAATCTGGAAGCTTCAGCTGATGTAAAAGGCAGGGCAAGGGCAGCTATATGCAAACCTTGATCAGTGCCTTATTACATTTTTGCTTGGCAAGCTGCACTGGCTACTAGTTTGCTTTCTGGATTCAATTCAAAATGGTGGTAATGACCTATAAAGATCTACATGGCACGGCACTATGTTATTCCTCTCTTAGATCACATCTACCTATCCCCATGAGATCTGCAAAAACAGCATGCTACAGGTCCCATCCATGAAAGG
>NW_015386087.1:85357-87000 GCF_001527695.2 Protobothrops mucrosquamatus | reverse complement strand
TTGATCAGTGCCTTATTACATTTTTGCTTGGCAAGCTGCACTGGCTACTAGTTTGCTTTCTGGATTCAATTCAAAATGGTGGTAATGACCTATAAAGATCTACATGGCACGGCACTATGTTATTCCTCTCTTAGATCACATCTACCTATCCCCATGAGATCTGCAAAAACAGCATGCTACAGGTCCCATCCATGAAAGGATGTCTTCTGTGACAGGAACAGAGGTTTTTCTGCTGTGGCATCCATCCTTGGAAACATCATTGTCCCAAGGCCAGACTGGCTCCAATTTTCTTCTCCTTCTAAAAGGCCTTAAGATATAGCTTTGCCATCTGGCTTGGGGATCTGGTAATGATGGTGTGAAGCCTACAGAATGGCTACAAGGTTGTCCTCATTTATTGACTGCAATTGAGATTAGCAACTCTATTGCTAAGAGACACTGTCATAAAATGAAAAATGATGTGACAGCACCCAACTTCCAATGGAAATTCATCAGTTCTGGCTGTGGTCACTAAACAAATCACTTTGGGTAGTTAAACATGACATCACATAATGACATGAAACTCCCTGCTGAGTTCCTCATGGACTTTGCTCATCAGAAGTTGGCTGTGATCATGTGGCTGTGGGACATTGCTACCATCATAAATGAGCATCAGTTCCCAAATGCCTGAATCATGTTCATATGAGAGAAGGGACACTATCTTTGAGTACCTGTTGAAATTCTCCGTTCTGCACTTCTGTAACTTCAAACAAAGGAATGGCTGATAAGTAATACTGAATACTGTTAGTGAATTGTTCTCTTCTGCTAATTATATTTGTAGGGTTTTAATAGTTTTCATTGTTTTAGTGTTATTACATGTTCTGCTTATTCTATCCACATTTAATCAAGAAATGCCTCATGATTAATTTACCGCAAAAGTATCCACAACAATTTAAATGTGAATAAAAACATTTTTACAAGTATAAAAAACCCAAAAATATGTTGTAATGTCTTTTATATTCATTTTTCTCTTCTTGAATGAAAAATTATCTACCTAATGAACTCACATACCTAATCTTTGCAATTAACATTTCACTTCTCAGTGATCTGTTTCCAGAGAAGGCTAGTTAGATCAGAGTCTTTAGAAAGCTATACTAGCAGGCCTGGGAACAACAACAGAAGATTATAGTAGTCTTTATACTTTTTTGGAGACTGCCAAGGAAAATAGCCTGAAGCAAGATGTGAAGACTGAGTGAACTTTTCAAGTTTATCTGTACCATTATAACCTTGATTATTTAGATTTGGCGCTTGCAACATAAAAATATTTGTTTCCCCTCCTTTCTGGTGAATGTTCTGCTTTCTCCCAGAACTACAAAAAGGACAAGAAATTTCACGGGAATGAAATTTTCACCTGCTCAGAAAAATCTTACGTCTCAAAAGTTAAGCCTAGAATCTCATGTTTCAATTTCCTATGCAAGACTACAGTATATCCATATATAAATTAAGAAAAGACCTCAGGATTTACTCATATTTAAAGAGATCCAGATATTCTAAGTTTGTAAGAAGTTTGAACCATGTCCTATTTCTTCACAACTGCACATCCTGAAAGGCGTTACTATGCACTGGTCCTATTCTTAATCTATTCCCAAACCTTGCCCACTGAGGGA
>NW_015386087.1:48853-84684 GCF_001527695.2 Protobothrops mucrosquamatus | reverse complement strand
ACTTTAACAACGTGAATAAATTATTTTCTTTCATTTTAATGCAATAGACTCAAAGGGGAAAAATCTTCAAATTGTAATTTAAAATCATCAGAACTAAGATTCTCATATAAGCAAAATAAAATCTTGCAACTCCCAGCTGATTTGTCCATTCTGACATTATCTGAACAACACCGAAGTTACTGCAGAATAAACCCCTTCAGCACTGTACTGGTAACAAGGAAGCTTTTTGTCTTCCATTTGAATTTCAGTTCTCAAGAGGGTTAGGATTTAACCCAGTAAGGTTAACAGCAAGGAACCATGCAAGTTGTTCATACCTATTGAATCAGTCCATTATGTGACTTCTTCCATAATATCATCTTTTCCTGATAACTGGAGCAAAGCTGGCCCAGCAAAGAGCCATGCTGTAGATGCACCTATATTATCAGACTTTGAAGGAGGACAACTGCGTTAATCTATGGTGGCAAAAAATCAGAAATCTGGTAAAATTTAAATCCTGTATCAGTTTTACTATTTTGTGCATCTGATGAAGTGAGTGCAGTTCATGAAACTTTATGCCTTTTAATAAAATGTATTGGTTGGATTAGATGCCACCAGAATCCTGATTATTTTTTTTGCCACATTACTATAGTGTATTAACTCCATTACTGGGATAAATATAAAAATTTTAAAAAGTTTACAGCTAAATTGTATGTAGTGTGTGCACATGCATTTAAAAGGAGCTTTGGGAGACCTTATCTGGATTGGGTAATTGTGCAAAAGAAAGGGTTAATTCTTTACCCAAGATCTCCACTTCAGATGAATCTCTCTCTCTCTCTCCCTCCCTCACACACACACACACACATCCATCCCCCAGGGGCAATTTAACTAGAGTATAAAGTGGCTTGGGGCCCTGCAATTATGCTTAAAATGTACACAGCAAATACATGTAGAGAGGGAATTAACATCTGCCTCATTTAAAAGACAGCTGTGTATTTCAGGACATGCTTCCTTAATTTAAGGCAGAAACAGTGAAAATCTACATGCAGTTTTCAAAGCCTACACTGAAGGATTAATTCTATAATGGAATTCCTCTTGCATGTACCAAATCAACTCAATGCCTAAATAAGCTAAGGAAATGATAGACAATGAGATGGTCTTCAGATGTGTTGGATTATAAAACCCTAACCACTGGATATGTTAGGTAGGATATTGGGGAATTATAATTCAAAATAACCGAACAGCACTGTTGTGTATTCTTGTCATAAGTTTTATGTTGTTTTATGTAGCTACTTCAAAGAAGTAATGCAAGATCAGAAGATGTGGAGAGACCTGGCCCACAAAATTGCCAAAAGTCAGACATGAATGAATGGTCGTCGTCATCATCGTCATCATCATCATCATATAGCTACTTAAAATACATTTCATTTTCTCAACTTAAAAACAGACTTAACCTTCTGAATGCTTGCTCTAAATCACTGAAACATGGACTTGCTCCTTGTTATCCAACACATTCTAAAGTCAATGCCACATTTTAAAAACACTGCAGATAATTTGATTTAGTCCCTCAAACAAACCACACAGCGTCAAAGAAAATCCTTGACACCACACACTGAACCTGAAGAAATGTGGGATCAGCACATTAGTAGAATTAAAATAATGCACATTCCAGGCAATAAAAACTTATTTTAGTAAAAACAAATGCACGCAGAAACAACAAAACATGCAAAAAATTTCTTTCCAACATCCAAGAAACCCAACTTTTCTTGGACGCCATGAAAAAAGTATTTTCTTCCTGATGTTTCAAAGTTGGACTCTGGGGAACTTGCAACCATGAACTATGCCAATTCTCTAGTATTTCCTCCTTCAATGTAGTAATACAGAATTCCTGTTTGATAAGAAACTAGAAGGAAGAAACAGTTGTTAATTGTTCTACTATAATGTCAATGCCTTAGCAAGAAATCAACTAAATCAAACAATTCATTGGGCGCAAGTCTCTTCATCCAAGAAAGAAAGCAAAAGGTATGAAAGAGTTAAATAGTCTGTTCCCTGGAACAATGCCAGCCCCCTCTCCCCCCAGTTGGCTGGGCTTTGAAGAACAGTGCATGCACATGCAGCTTTGCCCTTATTTGAAGAAATAAAAAACCACCATGAAACCTTGTCAGATCATCAATTTGCAACAAGGACCACAGAAGTTCACAGTTACTCTTCACTGCTAGTTTACATTGAATGTGTGATTGACCAGGTTAAAAAAAAACCCCACCCAATTACTTTTTTTTAACCCACAGCAGATAGAAAAGGCAATTAACATTTTCAGTATACATTAATACTGTCAAATTTAAAAGCAATTTCATCTTCAAACTTCTTATAATGATTTGGACTTAAGAAATTTCAGGTAATTTTCGTAC
This sequence comes from Protobothrops mucrosquamatus, assembly GCF_001527695.2. Classification (NCBI taxonomy): domain Eukaryota; kingdom Metazoa; phylum Chordata; class Lepidosauria; order Squamata; family Viperidae; genus Protobothrops; species Protobothrops mucrosquamatus. The sequence goes on along the minus strand of NW_015386087.1, from coordinate 82,300 downwards.
ACAAGAGTGTCTTAATAGAAGCAATGTCAAATTCAATAGCTTTACGTATAAAAATAATAGCAACCAAGTATTTTGATGAAAGTATCATCTGAAGAAAGTGTATGCATATATATCTGGTAAAACAAGAGAAAGAAATTAGATTTGCACTTACACTAACCTACAGTTTATTAAAATACAGTTAATAAAATGGACTATAATTTGTCCTTCCAATGTGGTAAATTATAAACCATTGTTTATAAACCACAGTGGTTAAATATACACGAGTAACTAAGTCAAAGCAAAACAAGTAGCAAAAAAGTTGACTATAGTATTTGTGTGCGCTTGCAAGAAAGAGAAATAATAATTCTAAGCATTTAGAATTTCAACCACTCCTTTTAATGTGGAGAACGATAATACCCATTCACTAAACATTTGCATTCCATATTTCCTGTTATTTTCATGATGTAAATGCCACTTTTCTCTCAGCAATTTCTAAATGGATTATTAATAGGCAGGGATACAGCAGATTATGAAAAAATAGTATCCTATTAATCTAAATTGGCCAATTTTATTCTTGCTCCAGGATTCTTTAAATCCATTGGAAAAACAGTGGGAATATATTGCATTATCTCAATTTTATTAAGGCAGTCTTTCTCAAGCTAACATTCCCTGGATGCATAGCCCTACAGTTCTTATCATCTTGTAAAGGTAGCATGACCTATACCTGTTTTGGCTGGTGAACAATGAAGCTGAAGTCTAACATAAATGGAGAGCACAACGTTGGAGCATAGTATTGTAGAAGCACACTGAATAATTCTTATTTTTATTTTAAAAAAGACAAAAATATTTTGACCATAAAATGGCAACTGAAGATGCTGACTGTGCTAACATTCAAATGGCAAAAAATATTATGCCTTAGAAGTCAGCCATTTTAAAAGCAGAGGGGTTTTTTTATACCAAAGGCCTTTGGTAGGGAGACTCAGAATTGAAAGGAATGTAAGCATGAAAGATGAGAGTAGCCACAAAAACATTGATAAACATTTTCAACTGATTAAGATCTTCTTTTCTACCAACATCTCTATTTCTTTGCCCCCCATTAGCTCACTTTCCTTTAAGATGCTGCCAATCCTGCTGTAAAATTTGAATTTACCTCTTAAATATGCTAGCTGTGTTACATGGTAAAATGAATGCATAACAATTTAAAAAGATTAGCCTTAGGGTAATAATAAGTGTTCATTTACAAGGGTATAAGCCCCATTAAATTTAATGAGTTTAATACAGACTAGATGGATTTGCACTACTGTACAAGGGAATTATCTGATTCTCTTCTTGAAAAAATTTGCTCAAGAACAGCTTTTCAAACCAGTTCCCAGATTAACAATCTGGCCTGCTTTCCCAGGGAGCAAATGTGATTGAACTCTACATATCAATACAAGCAGCACTATCAACTGAAGTATTTAAGGTACCTAAATACTGTAAAGGAGGTTGGATTCTGAGATCAATAAACTGAGTTCAGCATATCAATTAAGGCATGCTGGGTTGCTGTAAAAATAGAAAAAGAAGATGTAAATTACTTCTAGCCTGCATTCCCTCTCCAGCCCTTTGTATTTCTGTTCCAAAGGTTTAGAGTCCTCCAGAACAATATGGGAAGTGATATGTAGAATTGTTACAGAGGGCTCAACTAAAATTGCCTCTGTTCTTCAATTCATAGAGACCCAAAGTGAAGGAAGACCCTTCTGGAAAACAAAAAAGGCCTTTTAAAATAGAAGGACTCTGTTAGTTACTAGCCAGTAACCTGTCACTAGGAACATTTGTAAATAAATAACCTTTAAATGTTTAAAGGTATTGCAACAGAAAACACAGAGTATGTATTATATTTAACAGGACAGAATTCAATCTGATGAAGGTGTTTGACTTCTTCATTCTTTAGTGCTTATGTTCCCACCACCACAGTCAGTATTTTCAAGGGATAATGTTTTATTCCATGGGTGTCAAACTTGATCGTGTCACGTGATGTATCGTGATGTATTACGACGTTTTTTGCCTTTGTGAAACTGGGGGTGGGCAGGGTCTGTGCGTGATGTATCTGGCCCGCGGGCCTCCAGTTTGACATCCGTTTTATTCAGTGCTGCTCAAACAATATATTACAAATGAATGAACACTGAATGAATGACAGGTGCATTTTCACTTCTATGGCGGTAGCCAACTCAAATATTTCTATGTTGTGTCTCTTTTTCATAAAGCAGCCTAATAATTTTTTAGCCTTTCAAATACATCAGCTCTCTTAATAGTAACTTAAAGTACAGTGGCTAATAAACTTCATAATTTTTTTTTAAAAAGGCCTAATACATGACAGAGGGGAAAGCCATCATATTTGCTAAAGGCATTTTGATGAGTGGATATTTGATTCTGTTCCAGAAAATCAAAAGGTCCACAAGAATGGGCAATCTAATCTTGATCGGCTAGCAGTCTTTGGACGAATTCAGGAACACTACAAGCCACTTTCAAAGCAACCACCCAAATCTTGAAAAAGACACAGCTGTTCAATTATTCAAAGAGAGGATTTTGTTTGCATTCCTTTGCATAACAAAACACTTGTTTTGAATGCCTTTCAATCCTAATGGAATTGTTTAAACCCTAGATCACAGCTACTGAGAGTGGCATTTTCTCAAGGATAACATCAAGAGAAACCACATTCCAAGGAACTGAAGCAAGTAGTCAGACAACCAAAAGCCCAAGTGGAAGATTATCCATCCTCTTCTCTGGTCTTTGCCACTATAGAGGCAGGAGTCTAGGACAGAGGAAATGCCTGTTGGCTGGCAGGTTGAAATTAGTTGACTCAGATTTTAAGCTAAAACTTTCAGGTCAGGACAACATCACCTATCTCTCACAGTAGCTTGCCTGTTGCCATCCATGTACACAAGACCAAACTATGAAAGAAGACGCCAACTGCAGAGATAGACCAGTAATAACAATTGCCATAAGGCATGGAGATGCACTAATTCCTATCCATTATTAAAGAATGCCGTTTTCTTGGGGCAACTGGACAAGTAATTTTTAAATCTATTTAAATAATATTTTAAAATAAGAGTTTTTAATTGTGTTTAAAAATAAAAATCAACTGGCACTGATATATGCCAATTACCAAAACAATAGCTTTAAGTAGATCTGTATATTACCCTCAAAATCTTCACATTTCCATGATATGAAAAAACTTAGCAACATTATAGCCAGTTTGGTGAGTATACATTTCAAGCGATTACATGAAAAAATAAATTCATTGTGTATGTACTGTACTCCTCAGATGTTATTCTGAAAGAAAATCTCACACAAAATGTCACTATTCTAAAGGAGTACAAGACCTTGTATATTTATACTACACAGGATTATTTAGTAGGAGGTCTTATTTGCTGTTTTAGAAGTTATGAAACTCATGTTTCTTTGTGTATTAGCTACCTCAATCATAATGCAGGGGCAGGGAAAATGTATTTTAGTTACAGAGCAATCACTATTTGTATAATGTATGTACTGCTTAAAGTAAAATTATCTAAAATATGTTTTTAATACATTTGGACATGCTATCCTAGATATTATTATTACATTTATATGCTGCCCGACTCTTAACAACTCCAGGTCCATATTTCCTTATGGAACATAACAAAAATGAATTATTCCAGAAATGCTGCTTCTTGTGAATAGCAGTATCAGAATAAAAGTTGTGAGGGATTTTTTTTTGTTTTGTTTTGTTTTGTATTTTGGTCCATCTTATCGATAAGCTTAGGCACAAGCCACCAACGTTCTGCTGTACAAATTATTCTGACTTTTGGATTATTCCTCTTCTGCATTTCCTTTGAAAAAGAAAAAGGACAATGCATGGGATCATCTCTTTGCATGGAGCCTTTCTTCCTGTGCATGTATAAGAAAGTGATGACTTAGCACTCCATATGAGTGCTGCCACTCTGTAGAGATATTTTCATGGAGTTAAAAAATGCACATCAAATGCAATTATATAAACCTTTAAAAGAAAAACAGTGGAAAAAGATATTGCAACTTTACAGACCCACAAGTCTGAAGGATTTATATTTGTGTTCTTTACCATGTGGTTTTAAAACTTGGAGTCCTTTTAAGTACATAACAATTAAACAGGAAATAGCAAAGTCATAATCAGTAACCTTAGATCTTTTTGAAGTGCAAAGAAGCCAAATGACATCCTACTGAGTAAAACAACATCACACTTTACAGAAGTGTCTGATGAGAGAGAAAGCATTAAATGGCTATCCTATTGTACAGTGAGTATTTAGAAACCAAGTAACTTAATAAGTAGATTCAAAAAGACTTACCTATACTGTATTTCTTGTTATTCGCCTTTCACTTTTAGAAACATCCTTTTAAATAAATTCTATCTGAACTGATTTAAAAATAGCTTTAAGTGTGAACTTCAACTTTAAGTGTGAAAACAATGTAAAAATATTCAACTGTCGTTCTCAAAAGAAAAGCCAAATTAAAAAAAATAGAAGTGGAAAACCAATTATAACTTCTACATTAGATCATTGTATGACTATGCAGTTTTCTTAATATCAGAGTCTAACGTTATTAATAGACATGATTTTACATTTTTTTAAAGATATAAACATTATCACCCATCTTTAATGAAGATACCCGATTATTTCAAGATAAAACAAATAAGGTTATTTGCCACATTGTGCTGCAGATAAAAGTGTATTATTAATTGAAGCAATATTAATTTTTTTGCCAATATTAAACATGTTTTCCCAATATTAAGCATATTATCCACAATATTAAACTGAATGAAGAGAAACTCATTGAAATTTAAAATTGTGCAAAAGGATTCAAACTTACTTATATTTGCACAAACTCCAGAAATTATAATTCAGTAAAATAAAATAGTTAATTCATGTAAAAATGTAAATGTAAAATGTAAAAATGAAATAGAACATGTACCTCTTCAATAGGGCAATATAGTTTATGCAGACATATAATTAAAATCTTCCTGTGAAACAAAAAAAATGAAAGAAAATTTAGGATCAGTTCAACTGCTATACACATCAACGTTTGAATTACTGATCTTGCAGTTCAATTTCAAGCTTCAAATGTAAGGGGTAAAGAAAACATCATTTCATAGTGGTTTGCTTTACTTCCCAATGCTTGTAAATTCACTGCTCACAGATATTATGTCAACTTCAACATCAATTCCATGTTTATCTTTAGTTCTTCTCAGTTCTTTTGGTGCAAAAGAGGTCAGGAAATCAATGAGATAGCATCATTCAAAGCAGGCCATTCACTGGGCACTGAAAGAAGTAACTGCCCCATAAACTGCAGTTATCCATTTCCAATTAGCATCACACAACAGAAAGTGACATACATCATTTGAATTAACAATTTTTACAGCCACCTTAGGTAAAAAGGGCAAGGGTAGGAAATTACTTTTCTTTTTTACTGCTCTAAAATGTTTTAGAACAAGATTTTGGCAAAATGCTTTTAACCCTGCGGAAGAAAGAAAAGATGTTTTTCCCCTTTCCATTTTAAGCGCTTTAAATATGAAATCTAAACATTTTTAAAATGAGAATAAAAAATTGTAAGCTCCCATTAAAAAAATAAGATCTGGATATATAAACTTATTTCATATCGTTTACAAATATAGGAAAAAACAATCCAAGAAATCAAAATAAATTTATTAAATGTAGTTAATAAATAGTTAAAATGATTTAAAAAAATAAATTGTCAGGCTCAAAATTATAATAAATGTGAAGAACGAAAACCCCAAACAGGTAAAGATTCCAACTAATAGAACTGCAGAAAAAAACAATTTCAACCAGCCCATGTTCCACAGAAGACCTGTATATTGTGCAGATTAGAACTAAGAAAATATCTACAGACCCTCACATCCTAGACATAAACTGTTACAAATCCTCCCCTCAAGACACCGCTATAGGGCATTGCATACCAAAACAACAAGACACAGGGTCAGTTTTTTCACTCAGGCCATCATTCTGCTGAACACCTAATCATCACAGTATTGTCTTATGTCTAGGTATATTTACCCATGTTGTATGGCTGTAGTATTATTATTGTCCTTCTCATCTTCTCTACTATGGCCTCTTAGCATCATTATTATGATTATTATTACTCTGTTGCTTTGCATTTACATTGAGAACTTCTGCACCAGAAATAAATTGTGTGTTTAATCACACTTGGGCCAAATAAAGTATTCTATAATTCTATAAGTTTCTTTATGACTCTATACCACACCAAAATACTATAAAAAACTACTTCTCTCTTTCTAATTATAAAAAGGGAATAATAGCAGAATTCTTAGGGGATTCATGGAGCTCTCCATTTTCTTCTCCACCAGGAAAGTCACGTTCCAGCTGCTCCTTCTTATGACAAGAACCGGGCTCCTTGCCAATATAATGCTTTTCTGAATATTTCAACAAAGCTTGCTGAAGAAAACAAGGACAGAGGACTTCAGAATCAGAATTTCATGTGACAAAGAAAATTCATGTTCTTAGTCACAAGGAAACCATTCCTACCAAATCACAAGAAGTCATCTCAACATTTTTTGCAAGCAAGCAACCAACTTGAATGCTTGCAAGTTTCAGGATTATAAAATGGACCAGGATTAGTTTTCCTAACATGTTTCTGCATAAATCTACATTTGTATATACACTTCAAGAGTCAAGGAACAGCCAGTGTTTTGTAACACAGGACTAGCAAGAAAAAGAATTCAGATGGGAAAAAGAACAGCTTATTTTCACACTTACAAGGAGAGGTAGCAGAGGTAGCATTCTCTAAAAAGTAACAGCAGTGTGCAAAAAAATAATCTGCTGCTGTTTTGCAAAACAAGGAGTTCAGCAAGGAGTTGACATTGAATCACAGGTCAAAAACATCCCATACATCAATATCTTCAAAACAAAATAGCCAGAATCAGTAACATCAATCACTCAAGTACTATCTGATTTAGTGAAAAAAATGGATACTTAAATCTATCACCTACCACAGAAGTGTGCTAGCAAAACAGGTTTTCTATAACAAAACTCATCTGCTAGATGGAGTGGCCATTCATTTCTACAGGATAGGCCTTTATCATAAATAAGACTCTGCCCTCACAATTCACATGTGCTTAGTAATCACCAAGAACACAGCATGTTGTGGCAATAATCTCTGTAAATAAGAGGGGAAACATATGCATTTCAAACTACATGGAGGAAAAGAGACCCTCAAAGCTACATTAAATTTGTATGAAAACACATTTCTCTATATAATACCAGCCAATAAGAATACTGTTAAGCTTCACACATTAGATTAACAGAAAATAGACCTGTCAATGACAAATAAGAGGTTTTCCCTTATGACCAGAACTTTATTTTCTTGATTTGTTCCACCCAGTTGTCTCTTACCTCCCACAGTGTTCTTCAACACAAGAGGTATATTATGGCTTCATAAATCACAGGCACTCCTGCAAAGAACCTTGTCAAGGAAACACTAAATGCTAGATGTTTTTTATTTCCTTCCTTTCTTTCATTATTCTTTGGAAAATCACAAGTCACAAGACAAATTCAAAACACAATAAGAAACTGTCAAAATATACTAGTGCAGCTCTTTGGAATAGTACTAATCCCTTTGAGCCCATTTCATTACTTCTCAACTTATATAGTTTTTATTTTTATTTACCTATAGACATCATGTACACTGCCAGAATTTATTGCAAATATCTATTTTAAAATGTTATCAACATAGCTGGAATTGTCCATTTGTTATGATAATTCTTGATTTAATTATGTTATTTGAGTTAGTTGAATTCCGGCAGCGTACATGATGGCCACATTTGTCTGAGTTCACTCAAAATGGTAAGCCAAGATCACATTAGCGCTTAGCATAATCTGTAAAGTCCATCATTGTTTTCCAGAAGTAGCAACATAGGAAGCTGGTAAGGGCTAAATTCTTAAAACTATTGTTCATCAGGACTACACAGATCCTTCAGATACATGAAGTGCCAAAGCAGCAGGTTACCTAAAAACGTATCTTAATTTTCAATATTCAGCAGAATGTTGACTGTTCTTTTTCCCCTAATGAGTGACATTTATATGAAAAAACAACAACTCACAAAGCAAGCATAAGAATAAGGACTCTTTTGCTGTATACAGTATATGTAGATAGAATAGGGTTACCAGATGAAATTTGATTGAGGTTTTTAAGGAACAAGTGATACAACAAGCTTTGCATCTTCATCCTAAATCCTTGCCAAAGTTGGGTTTAATATAAAATGCTATGTGCTTGGACCAGGTTATCATGGATATGACTTGCACATTTGGGGGCAGGGGGAATCCTACATGTTATAAATATATGGAAGAATTCTTAAAATAAAGGGAAGCAAACTGTGGCCCCTGATTTTATTTTTAATGCGGTTCTCGATAGTTGAAAATTAAAAGCCCTGTTCCCTTTTTCGAAGCAAGAAACAGATGTAAGTCTGAATGCGGACATCTCATGTTAAAAATAAAACAAAACAAAATAAAAAACAAAGAACCTTTTCAAATTTTCGAAGTCCAGCCCTACCCACTAGCCAACCCAAAATGTTGTATACAATTCTTGGCCATCCAAAGGTTGTTCCCTCCTGCCACATGGCACAAACAGAGCCTACTGTTTTCTCACTGACACTAAACAGGCAGCAGCACTAAGTTTGTATTCTACCTGAGAGGATAAAGAAATATGGGATTCATAAATCAACAGGAATGTGCAATGACACACTGAACCAAATGGGATGTGTTTTGTTCCAAAACAAATGCTATGAACAATATTGTAATAGCTGTTATATAGCACTTTTTCCTTTACCCATCCATTTGAAGATGGGGGGAAATATATCTTTCATTAGCATAAAGCTATTTCTTATTACTGATCTTATACAATTTTCCTAGGAAATCACATGAGTTATGCCGTTCTTATAATTCTGGGGATCAGAAGCAAATATGCTTTACATTTTATTTTGTTGCTCGTGAGCAAATAGCTTTTTGTATACGAAAGTCCTGGCTATTTGAAATTGGACTGATTTCACATTTGTACATGTTATGCCAATTTCTTTAAGCCCTAGAAGTGCTTGTTTCATACTGAAATGTAGGTTTCATTTAAAAAAACTATGTAAGCACCAAGATCTTTTAAAGCATGTATGTTTAACCAAAATGATATTCCTTCATAGGACTAATTGATATTCCTTCATAGGATTAATATATCCCAATGGAAAGAATTAAACAAAGAAATATTGTAAGCATTCAACATTTGAAATGGCATTTTTATCATGTAAAAGATGATATTGCGGAAGTGGAAGCTCTTACACTGATATCCTATAGTCTGTCTATGAGCTTGAGAAAATATCTGTGGGGTTCTCGTCCCACTTATCCTTACCACAATAACTCTGCTAGATAAGTTGGACTGACAATCACTGTGGCCCAAAGTCGTCATGATCAGTTGAAATTTGAACTAGAAAATCTTCTGCCCAAGTTCATGAGTTGATTCACTACAACACACTGCTTTTATACATCAACTATAGTGGCTATATGATTTGTATTTGTACTGTACTACACAATAATTTTTTTTTATTAAATGGTGCAAATTTTGCACAGACTTTCAGAATCTTTAGGAAAATTCTAGATACTACAAATAAATAAATAATTCCCAGTTGTGCTTGCAATGAATTTTAAGAACTTAAATGCATAATTCTTTAATTAGCAAACAGGGCAGGCAAAATGTATATTTTTTCCTCTTTTAATACATTATACAGTGTTCTAAAGTGATTGTGTTGATCTTACCAATGGGTAAAAAAGCTATTAAACTTTATGCTGGAATAATCTTGCATAAATTCTATATACCTTCGTCACAAATTGACCGTATAAGAAGGAAATTAAAACGAAAAGCATTTTTAGTCATTGTAGTATGTTTTGTTTTAGGCAAGCTCTTAATTTCTATTTGAATTCATTCTAGAGAATAGAACTCAAAAAGCCAAGCAATAAAAATAATGTATCTTAAAAAAAACAGAATTGCCTTTAACTTGGGCAACAAATGGCAGTGTGCCAGATGCTGTCTGCTCACGCTTTTATTGCAGCTCTAGGAACAATTTGTGTAATACTAATGTGTGCAAAACAACATGTTGTTTCTATCCCACATATCTCCTGCTCTCCTGGCTAGTTATGTCACAATGTCCCACAAATTGCCTTGAACCTAATTGCCAAAATGTTGAAAGTCAAGCTTTAGAAAATTGTTTCATGGATGTATGAAGAACTGGAAAATCACTGCTACCAACTTATCCACTGAACCAGCGATGAACCTGAATTTTAGAAAGCATTATTTTGCTAATATAGATAAACTTCCAGGATATGTCATATAATTTTATAAGGTTTAAGACCTAAAGCCAAATTGGCAATTTGATTTAAAAAAACCCCCTTCTATAAGTGATCAATTCAGATTTCTGAAAATGATTATTTATTCCTAACCTGGTATTCAGAGTTAATATTTTCTGTGGACATCCCTGCTTCTGCTTAAGAACTGAAGCAAATCACCAAATAAAATAAACCAGATATAATACAAGGTAAAAAAAAATGCTGCTCTTTTTCTTTCTAAGGTAGCAGGTGAGAAAAAGGTAGTTTCGTTGTTTTATAAATTATGAAAGAACTGTTCTAATCTTGAAAACTCAAGATTTTATATACTCATAAACTGTACTTCTGTCCTATTTGATCATTCTTCGCAGATAATAATCAACTCAAATGATAACCTATTGGCCTTCCATAAGGCCTTGGAAACCCATCTCCTCCCCTAGGCCACAGCACTGGATAAATTTGTCTTCTAATGGCTCTGGAACAAGAATATGTTGTGGCTTGGCCTCAGTTATGCTTTCTCTTTGTGTGTTTTGTTATTTTTGTTAATGTTTTTAATTTAAGAATCCAGAATTACTATTTATGAGTTGGGCATAAAACTCACAACTAATCAGAGAGGTAAAGCAGCAAAGATTTTGGTGCAATGATTAAGGTGAGGGCCTAGAAATCAGGAGACAATGAATTCTAGTCTTTCCTTAGGCATGACAACAGGCCTTGGGGCTAGCCACTCTCTCTCAGCCATGCCCAGCCCAGCTCACAGGGCTGTTGTTATGAGAAAAATGGGAGGCAAGAGTATTAGGTATGTTCACCGCCTTGAGTTATATATACAAAAGTTGGGATAAAAATATAAAATTATTATTTCTGCTTCTTTGATCTGTCTCCTAAATATAACTGAAAATGGAAATTAAGTCCTCAAAGATAGACTAAAAGAATTTAACTTGAAGCTGTGTTGTATGTTGGAAAACCACTAATTGAAGGGAACTATTTTAATTCCTTCAAGGGCAAATTATGATCTGAGTATCTTGTGAATGAAAAAGACTGCATTTCCCCATATTTACAATATGTAAATGTCTATGTATTCAATTATCATCAGCAAATTGCAACCTTCATTAATTGAAACCCCTCATTTTATATAGGTCAATTAAGCATAAGACTTAAATATGATTTAGGATCAGAAATGCATAATGTTTAGTTATGAAACAGTATTAAATTGTAGAACTTCAGATTATGAAAATTAGAGCATTTGTTTTATCATTAACATTCATTAACAACCATATTCTCTCACAATAATCTGATTCTGGTAGAATACAAACTATGTTGTATCCAATATAACTGTTTATGTCATTTAATCAGAAATTTCCAATACCTAAACTTCAATTCTCAACACACAGATTTACTTGTTTCTTAATGTAACCTATTTAAAAGGCAATACTTCTTTGGCCTGATTGTTTTAAACAAGAGAAAGAGCAAGAAAAAAAGGAAATGTGAAAAAGTGTTTTTTAACTCAGCTCTAAATAAATAAACAGCATGTCTGATATAAAGAGATCTAATTGATTCATTACATCAATTTCCATTTTATTTCTTTTTTCAAAGGGCATTGTTCAAATTGCCCTAATTTGAAAGCAGCACAATAAGTGTAGGAAATACTTGACAATGAAGATGTAAAATCTCTGAAAACCAGTTACCTTAGTAACCCTGAGAATGTAGAAGAATAAGAATACACAGACAGTCAGAACCTCATTTCTAATTCTGCGGGTTTTAAGATGGAATACAGTCAAGCTTTCATTAGGTTTTTGTTTTTCTCAGCAGGTCCTTGGCTTTTGAAAGGAAACCTGAATGACAACTAAAAGCAATTTCAATCTAATTCTTGATTACCCAGACTGATAAGGAGAGCTTTCTCCAGTGTAAACTTCTCAGGCAAACCATTATCAGTAGACCCTGAATGGCACCATTAGCCACAATTCTAAATACCAAATTATAATCAATATAACTCCTTGCTCTAAACAGAAGGAATAAAATGGCAGCCTTTTGTAGATACATCCAGTTAATATTTTAATCACAAGTTCAGGGAAAAGCAAAGCAAATTTTGTTCCATTTGAAGGATCTTATTATCATACAAAGTCCTACATTCATAGGGATCTTTGCCATTTCGCAAGCTGAAAAGTAATTCAAGGAAATTTAAATGAACCTTGCAGGAATAGTCAATATATTCTGCAGTACAAGAAAAGATATCAAGTAGAAAAAACAACTTCATACCTTTTAAAGATATTATTTAGGTCTTTTAAATACTTGCAAATAAGATATGACACTTAAAGAAACAAATTGTTAATCTGTGAACTTTCTACAAGTAAAGTCAAATTAAAAACTGTTCAGTGATTAATAATGAAGATGACTTCAATGACACATTTAAAACAAGATAACGAAATACTAGAAACTAGGATGGAGGTTTATGGTTAGAAACCTTTTATAGAGGCTGGCAGAAGTGGAAATGTGAGAAAATACTACAATCTACTGTACATGAGAACCATTTTGCCAGACTAGACAATTCTTCTTCAGCAAAAGGTACTAAGAATAAATTAACAATGTATAGAATTGAAAATACAATGTCCACATATAGTAACAATAATACAAGAACTAGCAAATAAACAACTGAATAAGGATACAGGTAGGACAATAAATTATTGTTGTCTCTTTTGATAATTCTTATTACTAGAATAATTGTTCTGACGGCAAATAAGAGAGAAATAATACTCTGTTCCTTAAACATGGCTTAGATACTTTAAAATAAGAAACTATCCTTTATACTTCATGTAAGCAGAACAATTACTGACATCTCAGTGAGGTCAGCTAAATTTTCTGCATTATCCATAATTTAATTTAAAGATTCAAAATACTAAAAAATAATGCCTAGAAACATCTGTAACTGCTTTGCAACATTTCAAAGCTAAACAACATGCAAATTCAGTGAAATGTTTTCTCAAGGGATTCTCATTTACTTTTTGGAGCACAAATTAGACTCATGTGATTGCCCAACATATGGTACATTGTTTTGAAATTACTAGAGGAAGCTGCAAGTACTAAACCAGTAGCATGTACTCTTATTTAATGATTTTTTTTTCCACTGCTTGGCAAACTGGGACCTTTCAGATAGGCTATTTTACATCTTTCAGAATTTTGAATTAACACAATCCGTATGAGTTCTAAAACCCATATGCATGGAAGACATATAGACATATGTTCGGCTAGCCCCATTTTAAAATAAATATAAAAGACCCTGCTTCTATAGTTATGTATCTACAATTCAGCTTTGTAGATCTGTAAAGAAATATGCTGAAATTTGTTATATGTGGCTATTTTTAAAAAAAAAATTACAAAGAAATAACTCCGATATTTCTACAAATGATGTACTTGCTATGTTAATATTTGTTCCTAATTTCCCCTTAATGACATATTATGATAAGGTATTTTATAGGGAAATCACCTTGGTTCCCCTCTCTTTTCTTCCTGTAATTGCAGAGTGTCTGTTATTATTATCTACTTTAAAATACAGTGTTACAGAAGGAAGCATGGAAGCATGGAGGGATATACTACCAGTGGTACTTGGAATGGTATATAGGCACTAAAGAGAACCAATTGTTTGAGAGAAACAAAAGGGAATTCAATAGGAAGCCAACCAACTCAGGACAGATGGTGACTGATTCATGTTTCACTCCCATCTCCACCCCACCTCCACAACAAAAATAAGCTTAGAAGGCATTTTCTGTTACTAAGCAACAATCCAAAGAAGGCATAAGTCATTTACTACATCTTATTTCCGCTGTTTCTCTCTGATTTAATGTAGAAAAACAATGTCATTCCTTAAGATAGTGAGATTTAAGCATTGAGATGAGCTTAGCTGTAAATATATCCAATCAGAGTTAGAACCTTAATTACTTAAAGCAGATGAGCAAAGATTAAAACCATGCAAGGATTTTGAAAACATGTATTGTAATCTATGAACTTCTATCTATTTGTAAAGTTTCAGCAATATGGACCAGACCTATTTTTTTAAAAAAAGCAACAAAACTGCAGATCTAGACTGCTTTGTCAAATAAGTGATTCCATTTACCCATATCTAAAACGTCACAAAATTCAAGTTTCTTTCCCTTTCTTATCCTATGCTTTTAGTTTCAGTTCAAACCAATGAATTCTGAAAAAAAATGACAAAGACAACAATTCAATCCAACAGCCATTTTATTTTATTTTTTAAAAAAATTAATAATCTGGTATCCAGCCAGCCCTACCCTACAATACAGAAATGTAGAAGACAATATATAATTTTTGTCATCATCTAATGATCATACAGCCCAGATTTAGTAGCTCCAGTATAATTTTGAAGGACAATGAAAAAATATTTTATTAGCATCAAAAAGAAGTCTATAGTAATTATAAACATGCTAAGTGTTTTTATCCTGAGATAACTCACAAAAGAGTAGAGTAGAGTTATAAGGAATTTCTGTTAATCAAGGCAATTAATAAAAGAATTTCTTCTGAGAGGGGAAGGGGGAGGGAGGGAAGAGAAGAGAGCAATTCTCCTCAATGTAACCAGAATTTTGCCAGCTGTTTTTTGCATTTCAGCTGCAGAACAAGAAACAGGAGATTAGCGTTTCTCAGCAGCCTTAACCTTTCTAATTTCTTGTAGGATAAACCAAATGGCTCCAAAAGGTCTACATACACACTGAAAGCAACAAGAATAGAAGGCAAGAGGGCAAAAAGAGAAAAAACTAGCAACACACAGTAATCTAACAGTATAATTTTCTCAGAAGAAAATATGATGGCCCCTTTGCTTAGGCAGAAAACATGAGGGTGAGAGAAGTCAAAAAGAAAGAGGAGATTTTTTTGTAGTAAAAGCCCTTTGGCTCAACTGAGATTAGAATCACGAAAGAGCAAACAGGTTTTCCTGACCTTGTTTTATACAAGTGGGTAACTACAAAGAGACACATTTAAATTAGCCACATGAGTGACCTGCAATTAAAAAAAAAGATTTACAGTTATTATCTTTACCCCAAAAGTGTGATGGAAAGATATCAGTTTCTTAACAGTAGCCAAACCTCTGTTCCAAATGTGGGCCTCTTGCTATGCCATTGTCACATTCTTTTAACTGTTTTCAAAAGGAATGCCAAATAAATCTTTGCACATCTTGTTCTCCCTATCTGAACGTAATACCTACACATTGAGGCACGCACGCATGCAGGCACTTTCTATCTAGTGATACTCAGATATTCCAGACTAAAAGGCGTCAGCGTCTCTAGAAAGAAAACTTGCACTGAGTACCAAACATATGGTCAAATAAAAAAAAACACACACACAAGGAAGATGGCCTTGACAACATGTGGTCCACAAAAGCATTACTTTTCCTAGGCACTTCTATTACATCTGCTGAATAGAGGCAATTTTGTCCCTCAAGGTTAAAATATCGATGTTTTGTTTATGTACAATCAAATATTCTACTTAGATAATAAGCAGCATACTTGATCTGAAACACACAAATTAAAGCCATGGTTATATTTTTAACAGCAAACAGTATGGTTTAAGAATCCATTTCGACATGCCCAGTTGCCACCTCCAAACAAAACCAAGGGGAAACAGGCCACAATCATCTTACTCTTCACTGTTATTGCCATTCAAAGAATGATTATTAATGATAAACTGAACACGCAATATATATTTCTTTGGTGTGACAAAATTTGATACACTCACATAAATTTAAGATGAAAAATTCATAATGACTTCTGCCGATTCAGTTCATATGGCTGTTTCAAAACTGTAATTTCAGGTAAGTTTTTGATAAAGTACAAATTGAGGCAGATTTCTCTTTCATCTAAGTATCTTCAGCTGAACATTGATACAATTGTATTTGTAATCATTCCTTGATTATGACCCTGTATCCGTTCTAATAACTTTTGCTTATTCTTATTTTACTCCTATTATGCAGCTACAATAGAATTATGAGAGAACTCTTCAGCAGAAGATAATATGTTATTTATTATTGTCTTCTAGTAGATATTTCCTACAGTTTTTTCTTACCAGACATACAGAAAGGAGTTTCATAGTGATTCTAACTTCCCTTATCAATCTATTGCATCTTATCTTACATCTATTACTAATATTATAAACATCAAATTTGAATAGGTTTTCAAAGTTACCAAGAGAACTCACAGAGGGCCTTTGAGATTAAATCAAAAGGACCCTATACATCTAGATAAATGAGGCTGATCAGAAAAGTCAGCACTAGCCCAAATACATATCTCTGAAGCAGTTAATCTATATAATACATTATATGAACTATTACAATAACAATTTGTAGTATAATTGTGATCTAGGTTTTTGCTACAGTAAGTATAAAGATATAAACTGGAATCTTTCAGATTGGAGTGAACATCATAAAACAAATTATTAAACCATTATATATCAGGAAATCACTTAGATATACTTTTGTGGAAAGAAGATACTATTGTCTAAATTATAATTTGGAAGCAATTTTGAGATGAGATTTGTGGGAAACTTCTAAGTATTTCAGGGACAATCTGTGCTTTTAGGGCCTTGAGTAGAACACCTGTATTCTGGAGCCAAAAAAAAAAAAAGAAATACAGAAATAGGCAATTAAATTGAAAAGCAAAGACCTCTTATGAGCAAAAGTAACGAACTTAATGTTCGTTAACTTAATATCTCTTCAAAATAGCTTATTTTGCATTGCTCTGGAGGCAACACAAGACTTTCCTCTCAAACTGTCCTTGGTACGTTTGAAGAGCTGACTTAGATTATTCTTGTTTACCCCGACTAGTTTTATTTGAAATAAGAATAAAACTGAATTTTTATTTTTATTTTTATTTTTTAAAATTTGGGGCACTGCTGTTATCTGTGGCTGGTCCATTTGTCTATTGGCTCTTGACTCAAACTAGCTATCAGGTCCTGAGGGCCAGGAAGTTGCTGCTCAACATTTGCTGCAACCTAACTATGGAGGGAAAAGAGAACAGATGGACACAAAAGGAAAAATGGAACAAAGGACTGGCCAAGGGGCCAGATCTCTGAAGAATAGGAGTGTACTGTAGCAGCACCAAGCAAATGCCTCCTAATCCTGCTACATGTCAGCTTTATGTGATTTCTCTCTCTCTCTCTCTCTCTCTCATATTACAACAGAGTAGTTCCACCACATCCTTCCTCTATGCCAGGGGTAGTCAACCTTGGCTCTTTTATGACTCGTGGACTTCAATTCCTAGAATTCCTGAGCCAGCTTGGCTGGCTCAGGAATTCTGGGAGTTGAAGTCCACGAGTCATAAAAGAGCCAAGGTTGACTACCCCTGCTCTATGCTTTTCAGGAGTATGGGTAGCTGATCAGTGATGGTGACAACTCTGTCGCTATACCTAAGATAAAGTTTTTTCTGGTGCTGTGATATCTTGCTAAACTCCTGGCTGCAAGACTCAATATTCCATTCCAATGGGACTTTAAACTCAAAAGTGATAGCATGACAAAAATGGAATAATTATATGTATATACAGAGAATGTGGAGAGTGTCGTGGCAAATTTCTGTTCCGTGGTGTAGTTGTCTGGTAGAACTTTAGCCAATTAGGTTTTACCTCTCCTATTTGCAGCTAGAAAAAAAAAAGTCAATTGGTTCATGGTGTTGGAAGCAGGTTGGCTTTATCTTGTGTCAAGAAAATTCAGCCTTCAGCTTTCATACAGTTTGGAGTGACCAGGGAGAGAAAATAGGGTATAATGGTGCTATATAGAAACATTTTCAGAAACACTGGCAAAATAGACAGGAAAGAAATATTGAGTTATGTTGTATTGTATAGTTATGTTGTACACAAATAATAGCCAAAATTAATGATGCTAAAGAGTGGGAGATTCAAGGCAGATAAAAAGAAACTATTCCACAATGATGGTCAGCAACTTATATGGCTTAAGAAGTGTACAGATTCTCAGAGAACAATGGCTACTAGTCATGAGGACTATTATGAATCCACTAACAAGATGCCTGTAACAATACGCCAGTTTAGCAGAAGGGGCTCTTGTGTTTTCTTACAAGGATCTGCCTCGCCATCCTAGGAATAGATCAGACCTTATGTGCTTTCTTCTGCTTCTCAAGGTGCCTGTATATTATATATTGATCCATATAGAACATTTTCAGGGACACCAGTTCATATGTTCTTCATGGTAAGACATTCCTTTGATATTTTTCCTTTCTTCTTCAACAACTGGGAAAAAAACCCTGGCTTCTGAGGTAGGTTCTTCAATTTAGAACCTACCCCCTTGATCTTCTTGTATATTCATAGTTTAAAATAATTAATGAATCTTTATAGTTGCAAGTTTTATTGAAAGTGATCTTTTAATTATGATCATATTTTCATGATTTTTAAAACTAAAACAGTCCTTTATAACACCCCAATGTATAAATTATTAACTGAAGCATTCTTGTAGAACTATTCAGATATCAGGAAACAGTTTCATTCACTGTATTATCAAAGAAGATATTAACTGATAACTGATAATCTATATAAAAAGTTCTTTCTTTGGGCAAAATGGTTAATATATTTAAATCTCATTAAAAATATTTTTTCCTCCTCGACATGTTCTTTTGCCACCCACCTATTTCAGTGTCCCACACATGTAATCTAATTCTCTGATAAGCAGCTGTTCCCTTTCTTAATGTTATAAAGAGTTAGTCAGTACTCACCATTTGCACTTGGAAACAGCAAAGGCCAGTCTTAAAACTGAGGAAAGGAGCCTATACAATTATAACTAGGGCTGCAATCTTGAAAACACTTGGATTAAATATCACTGAAAATAAAAGATTTGCAGGAGAGTTCATTATTGTTTTTCATAAACTGATATGCTACAGGTATTTTTAATAGAGTAAAGGTTAACTACACAGAGAACCAAGAACTGTGGACAAAGCTTAGCAATTTAGGAGCAACTTGATTTAAAAAATAAAACCTTGCCGTTCATCCATCAAGCAAAGCTGTAATGGTTTGTTTTGATGTTAGAATAGGATTTTATTTAAACACATTACTTATTCATCAAATCAGGATTTTAAAAACCCTAACATTTGGATGAAATGCAAAAGCAGCCAAAGTGCAATTGAGATTCATTGAAAAAACTTTTTAAATTTATTTATTCAGTGTAGTGACAGGTCACTCAACTCTAATGACTCTGGGAAACACTTAGGTTAAAAATAACATTTACCGTAATACCATAAAAAGCCAAAAGAAAGGAAAAACCTGAGTTTAAAACAATGAAGTGTTAATAAAATTCCCTCTTCCCCCAGGCACATATTTCCTATCCCAACACCTGGGGAAAGAGCCAGGTGTTCAAGCCCATTCAAAGGACAAAAGAGCTGGAACAACTTGAAACTCTGGGGCAATGGTGTTCCAAAAGGCAGATGCTATGACAGAGAAGGCATGTCACCTGGGTATCATCAGATGAGACATTTATAAACTGGGACTTGGCACATGCCCACTTTGTCAGATTTTGCTAGATGGACAAAGAGGCCATGAATGGTTTTATAGATCACAATCAGCATCTTCTGGAGGTTTCGTGGTACTGTAATGTAGCATGCATAACAAAGTTATTACACAGATGTATAAAGTGTACCCTTGATTGCCCATGCTTTTAAATTCCAAATAAGCTGCAATTTCCAAAGGCAACTCATGTAAAGCGCATTACAATAATTTATATGCTGAGGTGACTATGGCAGGAGTCTATGAGAAAGAATTCCTGTCCAGGAAAAAGCACAATTGGCACACCAGACAAATCTGGGCAAAGTCCCCCCCATGTAATGACTGTCGCATGCTCTTTCAAAAGAAATTGCAACTCCAGAAAGTTCTCCAAATTGCACACGAAATCTGTCTGGGAGAGTGCTATCCTCTTCAAAACTAAAGGTAGCAAATCCTTGGAAGCAGAAGAACCAGAAACACATAGCCACACAGTCCTCTCTGGGCCTTAAGAGTGATCCTTCCCATCCAGACCCTTCCCATCCAGATCCTTCCCATCCAGATCCTTCCCATCAGCTTTCAGGACAGGTACTGTCCTAGACAGCCTTCTACTGTCTAGGACACTACTTCAGTCTTCTCAGTTGGCTGTCTTGAAATTGAAATATAAAACTAGATATTACCAGCACACTGATGATGCTTAACTCTCTGTTAATGATCTCACCTGGTGGCTTCATGTAGATGTTACACAGAAGAGGAGAGTGTGTCAAACTCTCCAGTACCCCACAATTCAATGGTCATCAGTTTGACCTCTCCTGCCTGCCAGTACCTACTGGAACTGACTGTGGAGAAAGGAGGAGAAGTATTACAACACTTTCCATTCCCAATCTGTAATAATATGGGAATGATCTTGGGAGACAGAAGGAAANAAAGCAACAATCTAGACGACAATCTGATAAGTAAAATTTAAGTCCAAAGAAATGGGGAGGGATGGTGAAATTGTCTCAGAAGGATCCTCACTAGTTTTCAGGGAATAAAAGTAAAGGAAGGGAGAGATATTATCAAGCTTGCAAGATTCTATTAATGTAAGTTTACAATAAAGATACAGCTAGTACTCCTGGTTGTGCTTCATGTCTGCACTACCTCACAAGGCTAACATTAATCCAAGTGACTTTATTTGCTTAGAATATTCCTCACAGTGGCCTTGAAGATGTCTCCATGACTTCTCTTTCCCCAGCAAAAAGCATACCATCTTGAACAAGAGTATTTATTATAACAGTGAGACAACACATTTGGTCTATCTGATTGTAGTAATTAATAGATAAGTCCACACAACATTCTGGCAATATAGTTGGCTACTTAGTAGCTCAGCATATCCTATGCATATGATTAAAAAAGGACTTATTAAGGATTAACTTGACCACTGATTTCAAATCTCTTCTCAGTACATTATTATAGCTTAGTCTAAGATAGAGGCCGGACGCGTCACGAGGAAACCGCGTATCTATAATTTCTTATACTTTGACAAATTTCAAACAGCAGAGGAGACTATACAGCATTTATTTGACAGCAATTGTTCTAAAGTCATCATGACAATTTATGCATTTTTCTCCTTCCTGTATGTTTGAAATTAGACACAATAATTTCTATTTACTAATGTCTGACTTACAGAAAGTGCTTTGGTGACTTCCAGATGGAAAAACTATGGGGAGAGAGAAGGGCAAATGACATTGTTCATTCTCCTGAGATCATCAGTTAACACACACACACACACGGGAGAAGGGTGTGCAATAAGAAACCATGTTTCCACCAACATATTTTTTAATTATTTTAAAATAATGAAGCATGCAAAAAAAAGTTTACATCAGCAAAAATGTGATATATGATTATACTGTGAAGAAAAGAAACTTAAACATGTTATAGTCATTAAAATAAACTAAATGTAAAAAAACCTCTAATAGTAAAAGATCAATCTAATAATTACAGTAAATGTAACCTATATAAAATTAATTCAGTAATTATGTTTATCATTAAATCTGTATCATGCATACATCAACATATTATACAGCAACATATTATATAATTTTCTCTCTCATGTTTAGCACACAGAGATTTTTCAAAAATAGTTAACTCAGATTCTGGATCCATTTCTTAAAATCAGGGGAGTAACTTTATTTCTAATTATATAAATTAGCTTCTATTACACACCCAGGCCTGATACAACTAAAGCTCTTCCTGAGATGACAAATTCTGCTTTTTAAGAATACAATTGAAGATCACATCACCCTGGACCCTTAACAGACTGGATCCTTACAGAGTTACAAGGGCATGGACTTTCCAGGTAGGGTATTTTCCTGTATTAGCCTTCAAGAACCGCTGCGGGAGGCCATGACATCTTCCAGAGTACAGGCTCTCTGTTGACTTTTTATCCTACCCTAATATTTTTCTTATTAACTTAGTCATTTGTATAAAATATCTAAAAACAATTAGCTTTGGGATGCCTCTAAAATATACATCAATCACAATGTAATATTTTAATACAACTGATCCTACCTCAAAGGCTTAATGAAAGTTTGAATGATTGAGATGTATCTATTGAAACATTTATCCATTGTGCCAGCAATCTTCTTCACAGAAGATTGCTAAAACATCGAAGAATTGCACCAAGGGAAAACAACGCAGCACAGTGGTGACAAATTAACTAGGCTCAAGATGGATTATTAGCTATCATCAAGAAACAAAAACAAACACATACTCCATTTTGTGATTTAACAGAAACCAAGTAAGTACACAGCAGGGAGTGCTTAGAAATATGCCAGTATTATTAGACTGTAACACTTAGCTTGAAAATAAAATTGCCCACATCAATCAAACATTTAGAGAACATATTCATCAAGACCAAGTTAAATAAGAGCTTTCATATTTTTGTGACATTTTGGGCTCCAATTGCTTTGTGTTTTGCCAGAGCAAGGTATTACAAGGAACTATTATTTAGTAAAATAAACATAATCAAATGTCATAATAACTCACTCTATAGGCATTAAAGTTATTTAAAAGGAAGTCCTAGCTCTAAATGGCAATAAAACTGTTTATGCACTTCAGAATTGCATATTTACTTCCTGCCAACCCATTGGTGATTTTAATAAATGCAAAGTGGACAGATACTAATCAAGAGGTGGAGATTCTTGCAGCCTATATCCGTTCTAGTTTCAGACCCAGTTTGAACTAACAAACATCTAGTTTATGTCATCAAGCCATTTAATCATATTTACTTTGAACTATTTTTACACATGGAAGAATTAACTGGATTTCTTTCATGGAGCTGACTACAGTAGACATAGCTGGTTAGGGGAGAAGTCCATTTACCTCTGTACAACAGAAGTCCCTGTTGTGCAGGTACTCCTTGATTTATGACTAAATTGAGCCCAAAATTTCTGTTGCTAAGCAAGACAGTTGTTAAGTGAGTTTTGCTCCATTTTATGATATTTCTTGCCATAGTTGTTAAGTGAATCACTGCATTTGTTAAGTTAGTAACATGGTTCTTCAAGTGAATCTGACTTCCCCAGTGGCTTTGCTTGTCAGAAGGTTGCAAAAGATGATCACATGATCCTGGGACATTGCAACTGTCATAAATATGAGTCAGTTGTCAATCACGTGACCATAGAGATTCTGCAAAGGTTGTGAGTGTGAAAAATGGTCATAAGCAGTGGTGGGATTCAAATATATGAACAACTGGTTCTCTGTGTAGATGTTGTTTCCGGAAGTCCCTTATGGGCCTGGGCAACAAAAAAGTAGCTACCGGTTCTCCCGAAGTGGTACGAACTGGCTGAATCCCACCACTGGTCATAAGTCACTTTTTTCAGTGCCATTGTCACTAAACAGATTGTTGTAAGTTGAGCACTACCTATATAAGCATTCAAGCGTTAGCAGGCAAAGCTGGGTGGTAGGAAATGACATGAAATAGTGGAATACAGTGGGGTAAGGGAGTTAACCAAATAGCTAGGTTCAGACAGCATGCTAAGATAGCTTTTGCTGAATCTAGCAGTCAATGCTTACAAGCCACAATGTCAGACGTTGCACAACATACTAAGCCAAAACCAATATTATCATTGTGTAACAATGTAAATCTAGCTGAACTGTCTTATCTACTGGTGTTCTAAATGCATTTTTATCTAGATTGTGTTGTTTAATTTGTATCTTGTTTCAATATTGATTAGGTCCAGTTATATTGCATTTATTCTATACGTACTGAAAACAGTTAAGCTATCCTATGGATAAAAGAGCAGAGTAAAAATAATTTAAAATGTAATAGCAAAATGAATAGCAACAACAACTTTTTCTCATGCCAACTCTTCTGCATAGCAAGAAGACCATCTGAAAATTAGCTCAATTTTCTAGCTGTTGATCAAAGTTCCCAAAAATAGGAGATCATGCTAAAAAAATCCAGCAAACATGACAAACCTCTTAAGATGTCTTTCAAAAACTGAACTATTTCCTTCTCACTATCTCGAGTGCCCCTAGGCTTTAAATTAATAAAGCATTTATTATGGAAAAAAGTGCCATTGATTATAGGGCTGCATTCTGCAACACAACCAGACCAAACCAGATACAATTTCCATCATCCTCATGTAAATGATACGATTTATAGCTAGAATACTGGTTGAGATAGGCTGTCCTATAGCAAACTGCAACTAGAGGATGTTCAACGAGCATAGCCAATGGGAACTAATAGGGAGGTTAGGCTGAATATGGAGCTACCATCTGCATAACCACCAGGGAAATGAAAGCGATACCCTTTACCAACTTTTAGCATTTATATTAAAGAGAAGGCAGAATTTGATTCCAGTTACCATCATCATACAGAAACAAAAAGAAGAACAAAGAATTTAGTCCAAGTTTATAAAGGAAGAATACAGATGTTGATCCAATTCATCATAACCCTGGATGCAGCTAGAACTAGAGTCTAGACGATGTGATTTGTACTCAGACATAGCTAGAATGGCATATAGGAAATGTTTTGGAAGAATTCAGAATTTGACCAAGTAGAAAAATTACATTTCTGAACAGAGAAGCAGGCAAAACTTAGTAAAAAAAATACTATAATGCCTCCCTGCCCAAATATTAGCAATATTTCATCAAAGAGAATCCAAATTTAAAAACACACTGAAAATTTAAAACAAAATATGTAGACCTCAAAATAAGATCTTTTGAATAAAAAATGAAAATAGACCTGCATTTTTTTAAAAGTTATACATGAAAGGAAAGACCTGGAAATGTTTTCTTTTTATCTGAAATGCAATGAAACAAATCAACAACTAAAAGTGAAAAATAGGATCAGGCCCAAGGACTGGATCTTTCCCAAATTCACCTCCAAATCCCAAACCTGCTCCCAACAGTGATGACATCTGATTCTCAGGAAGGTGCTATTTCGAAATACCAGGAGCACTTTGAAGTAGCTCTTTCCTTGGAGACAATACCAGAATACATTCTCAGCAGGGAGTGCTTTTGCCAACTTGTTGCTGGGAACCAGCTTCAACTGTGGCTGTTGAAAAGGAACATACAAAATGGCAAAAGCAGTTTCCTATGAACTTAAATAGCTTACTGGGAACCTTACAGACAGCTGGAAAGCCTGATGGTTTCATATAAATTAGCAAAAATCAATGTCCATGTATTACATCTTCCTAATTAGCAGATATACAGACCTTATGTATCGCTACATTCAGTAGCTTTTAGATTCAAGATGCACCATGCAAATGTACATTGAGGTTTGAGACTAATTTTACTGTAAGTAAACCAGCTTTGTTTTGCCATATCACAGATTAACTAGAGTCTGGACTCAAATGCACCAACAGAATTAAAGAACTTCCAAAGGCCAAGAAGATTCAGTCAACTAACTTTTCATAGGCCCTAGATCAGTGATGGCGAACCTTTTAGAGACCGAGTGCCCAAACTTTAACCCAAAACCCACTTATGCATCGTCGGGTGCCGGGTGGGTATGGCCCATTGGGTGGGTGTGGCCCATTGGGTGGGCATGGCTGTGGTGGTAACAGCAGACTGGGTGGGACTAAAAAGTTCAATCAATCAATTCCAACTTTGCGAGATCTTTTTTTTCCCGCGAAAAGTTGAAATTGACTTGATTGATTGAACCTTTTTTTTTGTACATGGCGACGGAGGCCTAAAGCGAAAAGGTTTTATAAAACCCAGCTGAAGGCCTAGGACTGAGGCGACGGTGCGTGTGCCCACAGAGAGGGCTCTGAGTGCCACCTCTGGCACCCGTGCCATAGGTTCGCCACCACTGCCCTAGATGCTACTGAAGCTTCAGATGTCATCAATGTACATGTGGTAAAGAGAAATCAAAAGGATTCACAATCAGAAATCTTTTTTGGGAGAGGGAGGGTGAAAAGGGAAACCAAATTCCTATATAAGCAGCCAATGTTCTATGTAACTTCAAAGAACTGGTAGGATGTGTTCTTGGTCACAAGCTGTGCCAAAAAGATAGACAGCTGGAATTTGCTCCAAAATACGAAATGTTCTCTTCCAAAATGTATACAGCTACATTAACCAGCCATCAAAATGGTTTTTGCAACAGCTTTCTAACTATCAATAATGGGAGTGGGAAGAGAAATATTTTTCTTCTATTTTTTTTAATTTAAGAGAGGGGAAAAGTGAAAATGTAAATTTATCATAAGAAAACAAAACACTGAAAAATACTATAAGCAAACATTTAGACCTGCAATAAATTGGTGTCAGTGGTAGAAATATGATCTCAGTCACTTCTGGATCTTTAAATATATAAATATTGCTACCCCTTCCTCCACCCCCCAGGATCCCAATCTGCCTGCCAACTTTAGTCTCCATATCCACTACCTTTTCTATTTTCTTCTTTCTTTTTCAATTGCAATATAATATTCTGTGCTTAATTAGAAAGCCCAGGTCTCAAAGAGCTTTTTACAGGCAGTCCTTGCTTAATGACCATCACTGGCACTAAGCAACATGGCCATAAGCAAGATATCACATGACCATGACCCACTCACATCCTCATTTCAACTGTGATCACTGGGATCACATGACTGTGATTCATGATTTTAATTCTGGTTTCTCCACTGAATCTGCTTATCATGCAAAAGGTGATCACATGACCAAAGGAGGCTGAAATAGTTTTAAACACCTATTGGTCGCAAGTGCCTGAATCTTGACAGATGACCATGGTGATGCTGTGATGGTCATAAGTGCGAAGACCAGTCATAAAGTTAATTTTCAGTGCCACTGTAACTTCAAATAGTCACTAAACAAGGCAGTCATTAAGCAAGTGTTACTTACATAGTATTTCAGGGCTGTCCATCGAGGTAGTGCCATTTTGACTTTTTAAATCTCCTTATGGATATCCCAGTTTTATGTATACTGTATTGTTTGCAGGACAATTTTAAACAGGAAATTTTCTATTTCTATATCAGAATAGGGAAATTCTGGAAGATGAAATTCACACAGTTTAAAGTGGCTGAAGCTGAGAAACACTGGTCTAGATCTTCACATCTTAAACAATGTTCACATCTTGAACAGTGTTCACGATTTATCACATCTTGTTCAAGATGTAATATCTGTTCAAGATGTAATAGCTCACATGGCTTTGTTAATATTCATTATGGAATCACCAGCAGAATTAAAAGCAAACTGCAACAATGCCAAATGAAAAGATACCTATGCTGATGTGGTCAAGCAAATACTGCCTTTACATATTAGTAATAGCAAAAGCATATACCACTTCACAGTGCTTTACATCCCTCTCTAAGCAGTTTACAGAGTGAGCCTTTTGCCCCCAACAATCTGGGTCCTCATTTTACCAACCTCAGAAGGATAGAAAGCTGAGTCAACCTTGAGCCGGTCCCGATCGAATGCCTGGTTGTGGGCAGAGTCAGCCTGTAATACTGCATTCTAACCACTGTGCCACCAAAGCTCTTTTTGTGTTCTAATGGCTGATGCAAATTTGGAAGTCATGGTATTTTATCTTAAAGTCAGATATTAAAATATCCATTATGGAAGTCCAAATAAAAAACTAATTTAAAAGGTCAATGATAAATGTATCCACAATAAAACATCTCCATAACTTACAAGATTAAAACATCCATGGTAAGAAACAAAAAAAAATCTTAATGTTAATGCAAGTTAAGGAAAAAAAAACAATTAAACCAATACATTGTGTCCATAGCTTTAATAAAACAGCAAAACTATAGTTTTGAGTTTTCAGAATTTCTTCTTTAACAATCCCAAAAGTCGGCATCGCTGACTTGCAGTCCATGGTTAACTGATACACAGCAGGAAAGCAACAGTCAGAAGCAGTTTAGCAACTTGCCCATCTCAGCTAGGCACTAAAGATTATCCTTGCTAAGAAGAAAGGGTGGTTCTATTCCTGGTCAAGGAAGACCAGCCCCCCGAGACCTACATTAAGGCACATGGTTTGTTGGCTTCCACTGGTAGTGAGGAGGCAGAGTGGAGACAGAAGAGGCATCTCACTTGCCCACTTCCTACCATCTTCAACCTTCTTCCTGGTGGCTTCTCTCCAGCTACCACAGCTGGAAGAGCAAGGGACAACAGAGCAAGTAATGCAAGACTGTCTTCTCAAAAGTTCTCCCTGGACTTGACACTTGTTAGCCAGGGTAGAGGAAAACACTGCTTTGCAAACAAAGAGATAGAAACAGATACCAACTGCAGTGACAATGTACTGCTATAATTCTTCAAAAACGTAACCAGGAAAGGAAAATATCTGGCACCATTCCTAGTGCAGCCCCTGCCAGCTGCATCTTATAGCCTGCCAAGCACTCCGGAGCTGCACAGAGATAGCAATTCAGCACAGGTTGAACAACTCTCTTGCCAACCATGAATCCCAACAAGGCAGCTTTACCTCTCTCACCTTCCATCCACAGAAGACTTGATAGACAGGTGAGGCTTAAAAAGAACTACATCTAGTTGTGCTAATTGAGCAACGCATAAACCAATTTCTCACGTACTAGTAGTTAATGAAAATGATAGCCAGAGTGAAATGCCCCCTCAAAAAAAGCCTTTAAAGCAGTACAGTTCTTTTTATTTAATAAATGCATGTGGCATTTTCTGTTTTCCTCATTTTTACTCACTAGAGACATACATCAATGAATGAAAGAGCTCCAGTGCTATAGCCCTTGAACTAATGAACTGAGTTCTCATCAAGCCCTCACAACAGTCTGAGTTGGAAACTCATTGAATTATGGTCTGATACTGCTTTTTGCAAATAACAAAGATTTTTACAAATATTTAAAAGCTTTCAGAATCAGTAAAGATTTTAAAAAATAGGATTTGGGGGTAGGATATAGTTTTAAGCTGCAGCCTTGAGCACATTTACTAATGAATTTCTGAATATTCACATTTTAAGAATCGGTTACTAAGGGCTTTCACACATGTCTGGTTCATGACTAACCCTAAGCCAGGCATGTTTTAATTACAATTTGTTGACTTTTGGCATTATGAACCGAAAACAAAAAAGACACATTATGGCTTAGCATAATATATGAACCCAGCCAATCCTCAACATGCCAAAGTTAATAAAGGTTTAACCATGGAGCTACTGTAAAAGGAACTTGAAGATCTCTCCTGAAGCACATCAAACCTGTTAAGTTAGTTGTTGCTCACAGCTCTTCTCATTTAAAAACTTTCCAAGCTTTCTTTCCAAAAAGAGGAAATATGAATATATTTATATCCTCGCACTTAAGGGATAGAGAGAGAATTTATTAGATTACCCTGTAATGTGAATTATTCAATTCAAACTTCCCGAACTTGGTACACAATAAAATATTAAATTATGTCTTAATTTTAGAATGCAATTTGTAACTTTAAATGTACAGCAATGCATATATTAAGGAAAGCATAAGGGAAATATATTATCTTTGGAAACATAGTTTGAAAATAGGTGTATATTTAGAAAAAATGAAATAAAAAATGCTCATACCATGAGGAAGGCACACAAAGATGCAATTTTGGGAATTTGCAACCATATTAAAAGAATTTAGGCATAAAAATTTAGTAAAACTAACTTGACAGTTGGAGTTAGTTGTACCTTTCTCTGGCATAAAATCTATGTGGTCCTCTGTGGAGCATTCATTGAAGGCCATATTCAAATAAAGACTAAATTCATGCACTCCCACTGTCTGCATTAATTTATAGGGAAGATTTAGTTGAGAAAGTTTATGATGCAATAACTCTGAGCAAATATGCTGGAGTTCTTGAATCCAAAACTGAGCATAGTCAAACATGTATCTTGGACTTAAAAATCAATTTGGAACAATGAAAAGTAGGATATTATGGTGAGAGTAGCTAATGAGAAAAGGGAGCTCCAAAAGGCTGGAAGTACCTAAAGAAGTGAGAGATAGCAAAATAATTGCAAACAATAACATGAGGATAAAATAAAGAGAGAATAGCCAAACAAATCCATGTAACTATATGAAAAGCTTGGTGAAAATCTAAAACCAAAAGAGAACACATACAGGAAATGTAAAGAGAATCTAGTCATAAAGCAGCAATACAGATAGTTAGACTAGAGCTGATATTAGGAAAGAAAAACTCAGAATCAGCTAAGTTAACAAATAATGTGTCTTTTAATATGTTGAAAATAAAAAAAGAATAATCAATACACCTGTTGCTTAATGATGAAGAAGAAATGCTAACAGGTAAAAAAAAAGCTATTCAACTCTTTTCCATCAAAAAAAACCCTATATGTTCCACCAAGAAATTAAGAAGGGACAGAACTGTTGCTAAAAATTGCTCAATAATTACATCTTCACTTTGAAAGTATACAAATCTCTAGAACTAAAAATACACCCTAAGATACTAAAGAACTAGTTGATGGTCTGGTCAAATCTCTTTGTATTATCTTTGAGAAAACTTGGAGAATTCATTAAGTTCCAAGTAAATAAAAGAGAGAAAAGCCCTATTGTTCATATAGTAAACAATGAGGGACAATTCTTAAAAAATATTTTGATTAAAATGGCTTTCTATAATTATGATAGGCTAATTTATAAGCTATAGATCTCATTTTTTTCCAATTAATTGATTGATTTACTTATTTACTTACTATACTTACTATAAAGTAACTCTGGGCATCTTCAAACTTAATTTACATAGAACCAAGCTAAGGTTCTTCTCTCAGCAAATCATTATTGTAATGGATGAGAAGTTATCATAAGCCTGTATCTCAGGAATAACTTGTAGCCCTTCAGCTGTACTTTAATTCCAACTCAATAGCATGTTATATCAATTTAAAAAGGTACTTGGTAAGATCACAATCTTCCACCTCCATATTCTGGCAAGCAGGAGAGCTCCAAAACAAACAGGTGCGCTAGTAGGAAAGGCTGCAACCAATGAAAGCAAAATTATGTAACTTTCCCAACCATTGCTATAAATCAGGGGTGTCAAACTGCTGGCCCGCGGGCCGGGGGCATCATAACGAAACCGTGCCCACCCCATTGCCCACAATGGAAAAAAAGTCGCATTACGTCGTGACACGTCACATGACGTTGCGAGTTTGACACCCCTGCTATAAATCTATGTAATTCAATGATACTGTATTCCTCTTTAACAATGCTTTATTTAGTATTAAGCAGTATCTAGGACTAAGTGGTATCAAAAAAATTCAATGACAATTGATTTATTCTGGTAAATACAATCAACTCAGGGCATACATTAATGTCCATTTTAATCTAGTTATTGAATTTACCTGAAAAAGAATACCAAGCACTTTTGATTCTGAATTGAGCAACTGATGGACAATTGAAATATAAGCCTCCTAGCTCCTATCCGAGCAGCATTTTGTTCCATGACTTCTCTTGGCACAAGATGTAACCTGCGGACTGAACTATGCAAAATTTCAAATGAAAAGGAAGAAAGAGACCTGCCCATTCCAACTGGTGGCATGAAGCCATCTGAGCACAGAAACTACGGTATAATTGAGTTTGCCTGGGGAACTAGGCAGGGATAAAATAAGAATGCAGGGCTCAAAAGACTGAGATTGTCATATAAAGTTACTGGAACCATCCACTATTGAAATCAGAAGCAGTGCACAAACCTCGAGAACCGTGAGAGTGAAAGAACTGAGATTTGATTGTACAGGTAGTCCTCAACTTATAGCAATTCATTTAGTGACCGTTCAAAGTTACAATGGTAGTAAAAAAAGTGACATGACCATTTTTCACACTTAGGACCGTTACATCCCCTTGGTCACATGATCAAAATTCAGATATCTGGCAACCGACTCGTATTTATGACGGTTGCAGTGTCGCAGGGTCATGTGATCCCCTTTCTGACAAGAAAAGTCAATGGGAAAGCCAGATTCATTTAACAACTGTATTACTAACTTAATACCTGCAGTAATTCACTTAACAACTGTGGCAAGAAAATGAGGCAAAACTCACTTAACAAATGTCTCACTTAGCAACAACAATTTTGGGCTCTATTGTGGTTGTAAGTCAAAGACTACCTCTATTTTGTATAGTCTGAAGTTCCTGAATTCATAAGAGGGTCATCAGAGAATCAATTTCAATAGACCAACATAGAGATTATCAAGTGTGCACTGTCACTGTGCAAACAACAGTTGAGAGAAAAAGGTATATCTGATTAAATAGCCTCAGGTGACAGAAGCATCTCCAGACCACAATATACAACTGAGGTGTCATGGTAACAGAATAATCTGTTGTGATAACGAGCCTTGAGTCTCAGTTACAATGTTATGATGGATTCCAAGAATGATATGCCAGTGCCTTTCTGTATTAGTCCTCTTAGATGCTTTCCTCTGCTTAACACCTGTACTTTGGTTTTATCAGGATTCAGTTTCAGGAGACTCATAATCTTCCTGATAAAAAAATATCAGGTCCACACTGGGAGACACACAGTCCCATTCAAATCAGAAACCACTTAAACAGTAGTCAGTATCGCCAATAAACAAACAATACTGCAACTAATGGAATTTATCCGTTCTCCCAATGATCCCATGTAAATTCTGAACAGGAAGGGAGACAGGAAGTATTCCTGTGAAATATCCAGGAAGATGAAACCCAGGAGATAAGGAAAAGTTACTAAGTGTTACTAAGGTTCAATCTTCCAAACAGTACTGAAATCAGGCATCACCAAGCATATGAACTGTTTTCCTACTCTTCAATCCAAGATCATTTTATTATCTATACATTTACATGTCAGGTCAAGTATAAGATCCCTGATGGTCACTTACATTTTAGTCATCCCTACTGAAATGACTGCTACATATAGGCTGTCCTTGAAGACCATCCAGAAGCTACGCTTGGTCCAAAACATAACATTGCAATGAGATATGGGCATATGCCCATGTAACAACTATACTCTGTGAGTTGTACTGTCTTCCTATTGGTTTCTAGGTGAATTAAATGTGCTGTAAAGGTTACATGGAACATGAACTGCTTATTTGTGAGACCACCTTTTCTCAATGACATCTGCCCACCTCATATGCTCCAACTGAGTGGGCATACTTGGTCTCTTCTATGAAACAATGTAATCATAGTGGGAGGCTAAGAGATACACCTTTTCCATGGTGATATCTATTTTTTAAAATGTTTTCCACCTC
>NW_015386087.1:22042-48567 GCF_001527695.2 Protobothrops mucrosquamatus | reverse complement strand
AATTAATTGCATAAAAATTCAACACACGTATATTCAGCAGTAGATCATCAGGCCAAAAACTTTGAGTGCACTTTAATGAATATGCATTAGATTAATTCAATGGAATTAATTCTAAGTAACAATTAAGAATACTTCACTGTCTATTATACCCCAAATAAATTAACAAAATCATGTATTAGTAAAATAAAATGGTGAATAAAAAGCAGAAGATAAAAATCCAGTGAGTTAAAAAAATACTCTGAAAAGTACAATAGTTTGTGTGCCTTCATTAAAAAGATCCTCACAGCAGTAACCTCACAAGGAGATGAGACTTAAGGAATGAGCTCAAGATTTTAACTGTTCATGTGAATATCAGATTTAGGAAAAGATGTTTCTTTCCTCAAGGCAGTTCCCTACTTTGAAAAGGAATTCCTTACTGTCAAGATCCAGTCAGTTATTTCCAAGAGTCTGGTAGAACCAGTACATTTTCAGTTTCAGTTACTGAAATTCTTGCCCCAAACTATTGACCAATCAAGCTCTAGGAGCATATTGCAAATATACCAGGACAAACAAAGGTAATTTTATCTGCAATATGCCTTGCAAGACTATTACAATTGGTTTCCAAGGATAACTGAATCTGCCTGAAGGCCAAAATAAAAGATTCTTATTTTAGTACAAATTCCACTAAATGCAAACACAACCATTGTCAAGAACTACAATTTTACCATTCTGCCCATTGTCACGTAAGCTTCCCAATTGGTTCTAGCTAGAATAGAATTGTTAAGTTTTTCTCCAATTGCATTCCAGTTATTTTCCTTACTCACTAATTGTCCCAAAGTCCCTGGAGCATAGGAAAGTCATACAGCTCTAACCAGTAAGAAAAAAATGTCTAACAATGATCATGTTGATTACCTGGGTTCATTCCAGATTCTAAGGTCTGATGGAATTTAGCAGGATACAGACGTACTAACATGTTAGCAAGAAAAACACCCAGGGCTGCTGGATCTCTCTTGTGCAAGTCGCAAAATATCATCCAAACCAAGCTCTTTGCTATTAGAGAGCCTATTCTGTAACTTAGCAGTTATATGAATACAACAAAAATGGCTAAAATTATAACAATGATTACACCGACCAAAAAAGAAACAAACTACCAACAACAACAACAACTACAACTCAGACTGCAGAATGGCACGATTCACCGCAGCCAACTCGCCATGGTCAATTTGCCATGGCCAACTCACCATAGCCAACTCATCGCGGGACAACTTGCTGAGGGACAATTCAACAATTCAATTTAATTATTTAAAATAATTTAAAAAATATTTTAATTTTTGTCATTCACATTTTATTTTGTCCCTCCTTTGGCATCTTTTCTTTAATTATTCTATTTGACTATTTCTTTGATATTAGTATAACTCTTGTCCCGCAGCGAGTTATCTCATGGCGAGTTGGTTACAACAAATTGTCATAGACCCCCCCCCCCCCTTAAGACTGTTCCTTGCCAATTCCTCTTGTTACTTGCTTTCCAAAGCCACTTTTCCAAACTGGCTGTTCAGGTGGACAAAAAGCCCGAGCCAGCCAGGCAGATCTTAAAGGACTGGTAAACAAATTCCTTCATTTTAAATCCCTTACTATTTCTACTAGCCCTGATGATTGTCCACTCCTACCATAAGCACTGTGTATGAATCCTCAAAATAGCCAGAATAGGAGAAATGGAGAGATACTTGGATAGACTACAGTGCCTAGTTTGGGCTTTTCTAGATAATGAAAGCTGAGGTCCAACTTATTCAAAATGAATTAGAGCTTACTGAAATTAATTCTGGCAAGATTAGCATTAAAGTCTTTGCTTGTGTTTCACTGAGAACCCAGGCGGGATGGGAATAACATTATCTTTCTCGTGATTTTGTTTTTTATTATTTTTATATATGACTCAAGGCAGCAAATAAACCCAATATCCTCCTTTTTTCAAATTTCCCCACAACATCATCTCTGTGAGGTAAGAGAGTGTAACTGGCCCAAAGTCACCCACCCAGCTGGTTTTTAATCTAGGGCCCAGATTAAATAGCCTAGGCTATTCATTATTCATAGAAATCAAGTGAGTACCTTAATCCAGGCTCAGAGCCTGGTGACAATGCATTGATCTGGCATTTCATAGAGTTATTAATTTGCTTCCCTTTTTGTCCCTGAATTCATTGTTGGTACTTAGAACAAATAGTCTGTTTCGTCCCCATCAAAAAGACATATGAAAAAAGTGAAAAACAAAAATTGCCAATAAAGTACCAATAAAAACAAAAGAACAGCAAATAAGAAATCTTAAAAACAATAGTGCACACAAATACCAATTAACAGCAATAAAATATTCACTGGGTCTGTAATTTTCAGCCTATTTAACTGAAAATAAACATCACTGAACTTCTTGTGACTTCATAAGAGGAATTTACAAGACAATTAAGTGCCAGAAGGAAAGAATCTTTGTGTTGTAAGATTTACTCTCAGATCACTTTGTTATAAATTAGTTTCCCACATGTGTAAATCAAACAGCTGTACCAACAAGCAATTATTTTATAAAAGAAAACATTGCCTGGATTTTATCCTACACTGACAACATTTTAAACTAAAGTGTTTCAGACTGTGGCTGAACTTGAACAAATTCCTTACCCATGATTAACTTACCATGGTTTATTCAATTATTATTCAAAGTATCTATATTTCTGCAGACACATTTTAACTATACACTTATCATACAGGCTGGGTCAGCACATTGAAGGTTTTTGTCACAAAAAGCAAGTGTTGCATCATAAACTTCATCCCTTTTGTATGTGTAGAATCACAACACATACACAAAAGGAGTGGAGTTTGTGATGCAACCACGTATTACTATTATCACTTGCTCCTTTCCACAGACCTATGGATTCACACAACACATTGGGCTGAAGTGTGATTGCCTGACTATAGTATAAGGCATTGTGGAATACCTGCTTTAGGCTATTGCATATTCTCAGAATCATGACCACGCCGATATTAGATTACATTAGATTACAAGTGAAATATGTGTAGGACTGTGTTGTGACTCTCAAGAAATAATTACACTGCATTAAGCCATTGTTTCTTTAAACAATATTTACTAAATAAATCACAAATGGGTATGTTCAAATTTTGATTTACTATATTATGTGACCTACCCCTGCCCAGTCTTCCTCTAGAAACATACACAGGTGAACTGAAGCCAGTCATACTCTCAGTTAAGTATAGGATCATTTAAACAAATGCAGCTTTAAATATATTATTTGAAATCAATAAAAGATCCTGCCTGCATCACCAACCTTCGTAGGATTGCAGAAAATACCCCATTTTTAAAAAATATATTAGAATATTTCTTAAATTTTACTAAGGCATAACTTGTTGAAGCATAAAATAGTCATCTTGATCCTAGTGTGTTTTGCTGTGCAATTAATTTAAAGTTCAGTATCCTAAAGTTCAGTAATCCAAACATACACAACACTTCTTTCTGGGGCAAGGACTCTGCAAGAATAGACTTGGATAATTAGGAAAGCGCACTCAATCTGACTACTCACAATTTGCGATCTGCACGATTAAGATACTTTACAACTTTGGTTGCCTACAAACCTCAGTAATTCACAGTGCTATTTCGTTTCCGCGCATATTATGAAAAAAACGATTCGGCGGAGAAACTAACAACTCCTAAGTACTTCGGTAGCAAAGGCTGAGCAAGGGAGGAGGAATTCTACCGCCGACTACGCGATTTCCCATTTCATTCCTCCTCCGGGTTTGCCCCGCTTGGGTGAGAAGAGGCTGTCAACTGTCACCACAGCAGCATCCCTGGCAAAAGAACCAAGTTGCCCAGCAAAAGAAATGGCTTTCAAGGAAGACACCTACGAAATCCTCCGTTGCCAGAGCCTTTCCACTCACTTCTTCCCCAAAGGTAGCCGCTCAGGATCGACCGAGTGCCCCCGCCTCCTCCTCGGCTGCACTGACAAGCTGAATGGCCCGGGGCTCCCCTCTCGGCGAAGCCTCCTCTTGGCAGATGGCCGGCCTAGCAATTTATTATTACTATTATTATTATTATTATTATTATTATTATTATTCCCGGGGGGACGGGAGCGAAGGTTTCAGGCTAAAGAACCGCCGCCTCGTAGCGAATCTGACACTCGACCTGCAAGCTTTCTTCGAGGGAAGGCTTACCCAGGCTGAAGCAGGCCAAGATCTTCGCTTGGGTGCCTCTCTTACCCCCCTCCAACCTTCGCAGCCCCCCTTCTGCAAGCTCCGTGCTTTCCAACTGGGTCAAAGAGGATCTGAGCCCCAGGGCCGAAAGCAACAGCCGCAGCTCCGTCAAAGGGGAGGGGAAAAAAAAGGGGGGGGGCAATTCGGGAGGACCGGCAACTCGTTTGTTGAGAATGGAAGGATCCTTGATTTCAGAGCCGTTCCGAGGACAGCACGAGCCCCGTTCCGGGGCTCCGAAACCCGATTCGGCCTGCGTCCCCGATAGGAGTGAGAAGAGCCAGGCTTTCCCCCCCTCCCGCGCCCGCACGCCCCTAAATCCTCTTCCAGGTCCCCCCTTCCTTCACCGCTTCAGCTATTTTTATTTAGCGTTCGGCGGGGTTCAGCTCTCCCACATCCGAGTCCAGCAAGACGAAAGAAGGCCCCGCCACAGCTAAGCCGGGCGCCGCTTCTTACCGTGCGAAGTAGGAAGGCGTTAGGAGGCAAAGGAGAGCGGCGGATCCCACGTCTCTTCTTCCTGCAGCCCGCTCCCACCCGGAGCCTCCCTCCGCAAAACTCTCCGAAGGCGCTCGCCAGCCGCTTTCTCCTTCTCTCTCTCGCAAGCGCTCTGGCGGCTGGAGGACGAAGGGGAGGGGCCGCAGAGCTGAGGGGTGGGGACTCCGGGATGATGAGGCCCTCCCCCTTACTCTGAAAGGGGAGGGAGAGCGAGCGCCGCGCGGGGCGTGCGCTCGTTTGCGGATTTAAGCTGCTGCTCCCTGCTCCGAATTTCTCATTCGCCGTGTTGGAGGTGGATGGGGCCCTCTCTTACTAGTGGTCCTTCCTCTTACTGAAAAAAAGTCAAAATGTTTTCTCAGTGCTATCTAAAAGGTGATCGCAAATTAACCAGTCACGTTTCGGCTTAGTCTGTGTTGTATTAATTTAAAGTAGGGCCATCAACTCTGGTCTGAAATGTGCCTGGTCTCCTTTCACTCATCCATTAGCCGTCCAGAATTTTAAACCCTAGAGCTGCTAGCTGTAAGGCTTCGAGAGTCGTGTGAATCTAGAAAATGGAATAAATAATAGCTCTGTTAACCACTGTTAAGTGTGTGTGTGTGTGTATGTGTGTATGTGTGTGTGTGTATGTCTGTGTGTGCTAACAACCATGACAAATAAGACAATCTGAATAAGATTGGAAAAAATAGGAAGATCCAGTTTGGTTGGATGGTTAAGACAGGAGGCTACAAAGCAGAAGACCACGAAAGCCAGCTGGATGACTTTGGGCCAATCAGGAGGGAGAAGGTGTGTTGGGATATGTTCCCCACCTTCAATTATTTGTAAAAATAATAAATATAATAAATAATAAAGGCGGGATAAAATAAATAAATAAAAGGTTAACTTTGCAATGTCATTTATTGAAGCTATCTGAAGCCTTGATGGGTGGGGTGGGGCGGGTAGACTATGCTGTCCTCAGCAGGTTTGGGTCTGATTGTCATTTAGAATAGAAATTTAGGCATGCCTGAGATAATGTTAAATGTTATGTTGCAAATACACAAAATGTAGGTGGTCCTTAACCTACAAGAATTTATTTAATGGCCCTTCAAAGTTACAAAGGCACTGAAAAAGGTGACTTATGACCATTTTTCACACGACCCTTGCAGCATCCCCATGGTCATGTGGTCAAAATTCAGATTTTCGGCAACTGACTCATAGTTATGACTGTCCCAGGGTTATGTGATCACTTTTTGCAACTTTCTTACAAGCAAAGTGAACGGGGAAGCCAGATTTACTTAACAATCGTGACACTAACTTAACAACTGCGGTGATTCACTTAGCAACTGTGGCAAGAAAGGTCATAAAACTGGGCAAAATTCACTTAACAAATGTTTCACTTAACAAAGAAATGTTGGGCTTAATTGTGGTCCTAAGATATAAAATAGAATTTGTTTTATTTTATCCCCAGGATAGGGCAGAATTAATCATGGCATGATATAAATTGCAATGTGATCTTATTGGCTGTGTTCATACAAAATAGGAAGTTGTAAACTAACAGCTAATCATGGTTTGCTGAAAATCCAGAACAGGGCATCCTATACCACTCTTTTCAGAGGCCATGCAACACATTCTCCAAAGTTTCCAGAGCAAAGACCTCCTGCAACCCAGAGCTGCCATCGGATGGGAATTTTTTTTCTGAGGGATACTTGGGGCTAAGGCAGAATGTTCATTTGACAAATATTGTACCATTTCAAACAATAATGCTTTGGAAGTGTGAGCAAGGAAACCAGCTCCCCTTGCTCCCTTTTCCCGGTTCTTAACAAACCATTGTCCTTTTAAATGTTTAATTGAAAGTGAGATCTACCATAGCTAAATGACCGGCACTACTATAAACGTTTTTAATAATGAAATTGGTTTAATAATAAATCTGGTTTTTTCATTATTATTATTTTACA
Organism: Protobothrops mucrosquamatus; assembly: GCF_001527695.2. Lineage (NCBI taxonomy): Eukaryota > Metazoa > Chordata > Lepidosauria > Squamata > Viperidae > Protobothrops > Protobothrops mucrosquamatus. Next base: position 41,923 of record NW_015386087.1, on the reverse strand, counting down.
TGTGCTTAAGTTTGTTTTACTCATATTTCATTTTTGTAATTACTTAATGTTTCTTTGTACATAGTACCACAAATAATTGGACTGTTTTTTTTAATTAAATGAATATTAAAGAATGATTTTTCTTTTAACCAAAATGTGTGTGAGTGTGTGTGTGTGTGTGTTTGTGTAACATGGCAGCAGAGTCAAGTTAGGAATTTTCTGAATTTTTGACACACCAACCACAAAAGGTTTGCCATCACTGCCCAAAGAAATTGAGTTAATTGAAAACACCATTGTTAAATTAACCACTGATTAGCATTATATGGTAATACAGTCAGTACAATAATCCTGCAGTAGATTGCACTATTGTACACAATAATTGCAACAGTGACCTCTGAATATTCCTATGTGTGGAACAAAACATGCAGTCCAGTTTGTAAATTAAGCATGAGTATGCTTAATAGTCAGTTTGGTATACAAAGCCAATTTGGTGCTGAGGTGGTTAAGGCATCAGCCTAGAAACCAGGAGATCGTGAATTCTAGTCTGGCTTTGGACATGAAGTCAGCTGGGTGACCTTAGGCCAGTCACTTTCTCTCAGCTCTAGGAAAAAGGCAATGTCAAACCACTTCTGAAGAATCTTGCAAAGAAAACTGCAAGCATTTGTGCAGGCAGTATTTGAAAATAATACACAGCTGAATGGAAAAAATGTCTTATGCATACACAGCCACATATGCATAACATTACTGAGTTGAAAATTATCATTAGATCACCAAATTATTTTTTTACCATTTCAGATGTTTATATGTACAAAACAGTACATATGAGCAGGAAGATATCACCTAGCTTATTTGAACACTAAAACTTGCAAAAAAATGCCCCAAAATCTCAATAAAAAATCTGTACAGTTGGGAAAATCTCATCACTTTCCAAAGAGCTAAGAAGTAAGCGTCCAGTGGAATAGCCTGAATAAGCAAGAACACACGATACTGCTACATGTTGTTGCACTAGTATCCAAAATATTAAGGTGCATAAATGCTACTCAGAGCTGACTGAATTATTTGGATATTTGAGGTATAAGCAGGAGTAGTAAATAATAAGTAGGAGTAAAAAGCTATTCAAATCATGTGCCTGGCACGGCAGGCATATTTTGTTAGAATCAACCTTGTCTTGCCATGAATGGTGGGGCTTGTCCCTAGCAGATGTGGTTAAGATTCAACCTATATCAAGCATAAGTATCATAAAGGTGGGACAGACATTTTTAATTTAAATAAAACATTGGCTTGACCGAAATGTGAGAGGATTTGATTTGGTGGGCTATAATTAGTTTTCTGCGGAAAAGATTTCAAGAGAAAAAACCCAAGTACTGCATTTGGATCGATATTGGGAGGAGCTGTCCATCTGGAAACCCTCCTGTGATGGGAAGCAAAGCTTTACCAGAGGAGAAAGAAAACAAAACAATGGGAATCAGCCAGAGGGACCCAAAATATGGATGTTTCTTTAAAGATGAAGAAGAGGAAAAGAAAGAAATCAGACTCGGTCGGTTGACATTTGGTTAGTTGGACCACCCACCTCAACCCCCCTTCCCGTTTCCAACTTGTTTTTCAGGAAGACAAGCCTCTAGCCTTGGGGATTGAGATATCAAAAGCTAAACCAGCAGTGATCCAGGCTGCCTTATGGGATTCCTTTGAACTGACAACCATACAAATAACTCTTGCTCATAACTGAGCAATACCTTTCTTGGAACTTGCCAGGACAAGGAAGATTCAAAGAAGAACAAATTAAAACATAAAGCAATCTGAAGACCTATCCTTGACAGTTCAGGTGACAATTGCTGCAACTATCATTCAGAGCTGGCAAACATTTGCAAAAAACTTGATGATTATGGTACACATTTTCTTAAAAAAATATAGAATGAAAACAATCATAATGCCAATTGTATAATTACCTTTATTATTAATCTCAGAAGATGATCCAATTACTGTAAAATTAGTACATATGAATTTTTCTTTGTATTATAAATAAGTCCATTAGCTACTGGAAATTTCTATGAACCTTTAAATAAGATAACAGTGTGGGGAAACACTGACATATAATAAATTCCCCTTCATCTCCAAATCTATTGAATTAATCTTACTGAGTCAGAAAACTACATTTTTCTTGTTCATGATCTGTTTGAGCAATTCAAGCTCAAACAGATTGCTTGATTTCTCACTATTTGATTACTGAATGCTAAACATATGGACTGCCTTAAAATCTTTAATATACTGTGAAGTTATAATTAAAACTGCTATTTGGGGTAGTTCTCTCTGGAATTGTTGGCATTTGAAACAGGAGAAATATTATGTATTGACTTCAGCTTTTTAAAGGACAAACAGTCTGGTTTTGTCATATTAAACTTTAGATTTTGTTTGTTTACATTGATATTGGCACCTTTATATGTTTTTAAATAGGATTTTGCTTACAGCTAAGAGTTGAGATGTAGAAAGTTGAGTTTCATGTATGTTAATGTTAATATTTTAGAGCTCCACATGGACCTTTTTCTGATAATTGGATACAAATGTTACTTGTTTATTCTGCTTATTAATAAGAGATCGGTTATAGGATGGACATTGCCATGTTCACATATGCAAATTACCATAGCATGTTGGAGGCACCTGCTTGTGCAAAATAGGCTATTTCTGCCATATTCAAAATTTGATTTTCTTGAAATTGGTAAATTGAAATGGCAATTTGTTTGGGATTGTATTCAGACAACATACCAAATTAGCCAACCACAGTTTGAACTAGAATGTGCAAATCTAGAAAATGAGGTTAAGTCATAATCTGCAATTGTTAATCATAGGTATATATGTTTTACAAATAGCCAATGTGTTTGTACTGAAGCCAGGAGATTGATGAGGAAGTGAATATTTCCCCCTAACAAGTAGAATTTTATACTACTTGTTATGCTATTATCTTATACTATTTTTGTATATTGGTGTATGTCCAATATAAAGTGTTAATAAATAATAAACTTTTTTGGTCTCTTGGCTAAGATCAAAGGTAGTATCTGTTCTTATCAGTTTAATATCTAATATGACATTGTCACCACCCAGGTCACTTTCCATGAGATGAGTAGACATATAAATTTGATAAATAAATATAAACTATGCTCTACTTGGTATTTTGTAAGATATCCAAACCATTCTTTCAAAGATATGGGTAAAAGGCTTCAATTCCCAGCCATGATCTCACTATGTTCTGAAGGAAGTCCTAAGCCAGCAGCATTCTACTATAGTTATTCTGCTCTAATAATCTTAAAAAATCTGGACATTTCTTAAGTGTACATTAACATATACACTAGAAGACACATGTTTATGTAAGCATTCATAACTGTGACTCATTGGGTTCTATTTGTCCTTCATAATAGTTGGCTTGTTCTGATATGCATTTTAGATTCTGCTATTCCATTGCATTCTAGCCTGTACATTTGTTTTGTGTGCCTTCCTTCCTTCCCAAGAAGAAGATTAACATAGAAGCCATTCATCCATTCTTGTTTATCTCTGATTTGGAGGCTAGGCCAGGTCCCAAAAGTTGATTAAGCTGGAAAGAACTAAAAAGAACTTTGAAGCACCCTTGATTAAAAAGTTTATGCATCCAGTGAAGAAAATTATGGCTTCTGTATTTTTTTACCCAATATAATTTAAAATAAGATACACTAAAGTCTCATCATAGACCAGCTTCTTGTGAAGCAAGAAAACTGCTGTATTTTCACAAATACTGACCTAAACAATGCCTTTCAGATTACTGTTAGTAGTATAGTGATCATTCCCACAGAGCATGCTCTGCTAGCGAAATTTGAGGAAAACAGAGAACGGGTTGATAATAAAAACCATGCCTCTTTTCACTTGATGCAAGACTGAGACACAGATATTAACAGACTCATTGAAGGTCATATAACTTGAAGCAAGAGTAACAAAAGTGTACACATCTGAATCCTTAAATATTAAAAAATAACTGATGGTACTTGAGATTATTGAAGAAAGAAATTCTGACAAACATATGCTTCAGAAAAGTGTTAAAAGTATGCATCAAGTTCTTTGGTTTCATAATTCAAGACCACTGCCACAAAAGAATGAATAAGGGTGAGAAGATAAGGCTTTCAAGGAGATGAAAGTTGAGAGAAGGTTCCTTACAACCAGTGTTGACATACTTTCTTTATCTGTCCTCTGTGACTCACTCTCGCAACAGACCCAAGTTGAGCAACTGGCACGCAACAGCTTCTGCTGATAACTCAGCTCATTTGGACGCCTTTCCTGTGAAGCATGTAGTGAAGGACAGAGACTAGATAGCTTATTCAAGACTGCTTTACATACTTATGTAGAAAGCACTATTGCTGTATCTACATTTGTGTTTTTATATAAGTTCAGGTACCATTATGTCTATGTATAAAATCTGCCTTGACATTTCTAGAAAATGACTATGTTTATTATTCTGAACTGTTTGAGAATGTTTTTCAGATTTCTTTTGGTGTATTTTTTGTTCCCTAGTCCTGTAGGAATTGAACATAAGCTCTTCTGCAGGAAACCATGGCAAGATGAGAGAGACATGGTAGAGATCATACTTATCAGTTAAAAAGAGATAACAGAAATTGAAGAAGGGACAGAACCAATCCAACACTCCTAGCAGTTCCTGCAAAAGGAGGTACAAGTTTCTAGAATTCTGGACCATTTTGAAAAGACTTGCCAAATCTACTGGGTCAGTTTCTGATATCACATTTAATTGTTACCCTATTATTAGTGGACAACAAAGTGTCATTGAGCAATGTGCTATTAAAACTGTTCAAAATCATGGAGAAGTTACAGCTAGGACTGATATGTGAAAGTACCAGAAGAAACTTCAAAGGCCAAGTGAAACTGCCCTTGTATGAATCCATGTAGGACCTGTAAATAATAATTTTATAAAAATCCATTCTTTATTGTTTAGAGAATTGTATGAACTCAGCCAATTATTGTTTATTTCATAAACTGCTTAAATAAACCATAGCTGAGCATTGTTTAAACATACTTATTATTTTAAGAAAAAGAATGATACATTTTCTTATAGAAGTTGTAGCTTTATTCATCTTACAATTATTGTATACTGATGCATAATATCCTTAACGCATTTCTTTCTATAAATTGTGAGATAATCAGCATGATCTTCAGGCTTTAGGCTTACTTTGAAATTAATCCCACCAGCCTTAGCATAATTTGTAAGAACATATGAATTCAATCTTACTTTGTTTCATAAAATTTATAGCAAGTTACTTTATAAACTGTTAAGATGTTCAATTTAATAGCTGGAACAGTAAAGTGCATAATGGGCCAGAATGCACAGTTATAGTTGTTTGGTTAGAGTGCGGGCTCCTGCATGAGGCAATGTACATTATGATTGGTTGCTGGGTGAGAAGAGGGAATTTCCCTTTTTTCCTGCCTTTTTCTTCTTTGTGCTCTGTATGCTGTTCTGTGATTTACTTGATGATTTACCTCATGGTGTAGTGATGCGCCTGACTATCTTGTTTGCTGTATATGTTGATGTAAAATGTATTTATTTATATAAAACTACAAGTTTGTGTCAGCATCTCTGGCTCCATTTGGACACCTGCTACACATTTCGCTGACATAAACTGAGAAAATGAAATTTGGTGAATGGACAGTTATAATGCTTGATAGTTAATGTTTTATTGAAACAAGAAAGAGAACCAGAAGTAAGTTGCACATTATTTCTTGGTCTCTCTATGATTACCTGAAAAAAAGTGACAGAGCCTTCATGCGGCTTGGAAACAATCACATAGTTTGCAGCCTTAGAGTCAATTAACACATTACATTAAATAAGACATCATATTTGCATGAACGGGAGTGAAAGAGCTCAGCCTAAATGAATGGGATATCTATAATTCTTTCTCCTCAAACTATATAAAACTAAGTACTAAAAACAAGATACAAAAATCTTGGCTATTACTACCAATTATACGAACAAGAATAATTATACATCCAACATGTCTGCAGGGGAATAATTGTAGCCATATTAAAAGGGGTGGTGTCAAGACAAAAGTGAAGTTGATTTAATCTATGTTTAAATAATAGGTATTACATAAAGTATAAATGCAGTTTATAAAATTGTTGTCTATATTCCCGCTTTCTCACATATTACAAACTACAATTCTGTACAACGTTTGGTGCATCTCTGGGTGTTGCAAAGTAAGAAAGGCAAAAAAAATTGCATTAAGTTATATAGTAGTACCTGATAACTGTTTCCCCTCCAGGAACTTGTCTAATTAGTAAAGGATCCTGTTCATGGTATATCTCCTGTATTGGCATGACAAAAATATCTTCCATATATTAATTTAAATTAATTCTAAATCAGGTCCCCTGTTAGAAAAAGGACATACAGTGAAAAAAATAGCCTTATGTTAAGTCTCTGTCATGCATGGGAACTTAAGGGTCATGTAACCCAGTGGGAATGATAATTTATGCATTCCGGGTTGAGCAACTGCAGCTCTTTGAAACTGTGCTATCCCAAGGACTGTCTTTATCACTCCCATGTGGAAGAATCAGTTACTGGGTCATTGCCTCCACAAAGTCCTCTCAAGACAACAACTCTGCCCATAGTCCAATGTACTTAGCACAGATGATCAAACTCAGATGAACCACTAACCTCAAACCTATAACTAGCCAGTGGGCAAATAGTTTCCTATGGATTAAGCTGGACTGTAGAGAGACAGTCTAAATAAAAACATATTTATTTTCATTTATCAACAAAGATAAAATACATAAAAAACAGAAAAACGGAATTCTTATTACTGTGTTATGCATAAAAACAGCACCAAACCACAGACTGATTGAAATTCAGATGGAGCTATCTTTATTTCAGAATAATCCACAAAATGGTCTCAACAGGACCTTGACATAATTACAGAAAAGACATATTAAATCCAGTGTTATGGGAGCAGTCTGCCTTTTTTTTTTTTTGTCTCTCTTCGCCTCCCCCCCATTCTATAGAAATCTCTAAGGTACACCACAATGGAGTGTAGCATTAAACTAATTTTAAAACTATGTATTCTTGCTTGAGAATTTAAGGGTCTTTTTGAAATGATTCAAGGCCCACCTAGTCTTGTATGAATCATCCAAATATCGGGTGGTTCTGGAAGTTAGCCAAATGATTCATGGTCAATTGTCCAGTTTGTTTATTCATAAGCACTACAATTAAAATGAGGCATACTATATGACATAACATTTAAAATATAAAATACAAGATTAAAATATGTACAAGTTAAACAGATCTTGCCCAGAAATTAGCAACATTAATTGCATGCTATTGCGCTGCCGTGAGGTCTCAAGTGTAGACTGATAAGGACACAAAGGGCAGGTATACATATGTGTTGTTGTCTGCATGTCACCACAAAACTATCCAGTATAAAATAGAATATACAGTACAAATATACAATACTCATTGTTATATTATAAGCACTAATACAGGTAGTCCTCAACCTACAACCATTCATTCAGTGACCAAAGTTATGATGCTGCTGAACAAATGGTGATTATGACTAGTCTTTAGAGTTCCAGCCACTTCAGTACTCCCATAGCCATGTGATCACAATCTGGATAATTGGCAACTAGTCCTTATGACTGGTTTCAGCTTCCCATGATTACATGACTGTCATTTGTAATTTTCCCTACTGGCTTCCCCAGAAAGTCGGTGGCAAAGCTGGCAGGGATGGTCACAAGTTAATGGGATAAGCCTTCCTTACCTGTGCATCCTTCCTCATACCCTCTGTGCTTGTGCTGGCCTCTTATACAGTCCCTCACACCCTTCCTGAACCACAGCATGCCTCGTGCACACCCTCTTACACCCTTGTACACCCTTACTGATCCTCCTTTGCATTCTCACATAGTGCCCCAACCTGGCACCAGCTACTTACTTTCCTGCTAGACTGGGACTTGCAACTTCCTGCTGGCTTCCTCACTGACTTTTGTTATAGAAGGCTGGCAAGAAATTGCCACTCCTAACAACTGTGGGATTCAGTCAAGCATGGCAACTAGGGCAACTACGTCATTTAAAAATGGAAATTCTGGTCCCAATTCTAAGTCAAGGACTACTTGTATCCCTAAATGAACAGAATCCACAGAATAGCAATGAATAAAGTTTTACTAAATACTTCTCCAAACTATTTTGGCTCGGAACCCCAAGATTTTCAGTATTTACGGTATTTATTTAAACTTCAATGCCATCTGATTCCTCAATGGAATGGGTTGACTTACAAATAAAAGAGGCGTAATGCATATAATAAAAACAGGGCTCACTAGAAGATGAAACACCCAATCTTAAGTTAAACAAAACAAAACTAACCATGGCTGGCTGAGGATTTCTGGGAGTTGAAGTTCACAAGTCTTAAAGTTGCCAAGTTTGGAGACCCCTGTCCTAGATAAAAGAGCTTTCCAAGAGGATGAGAGAGGCAGACCTTGGAGAGCTCCCAATCAAAACAGACAACATGAGTTAGTTGGTTCAATGATCTTGTTCATTATGTGGCAGTTTTTTCTTACAAATATAGGTGTGGTGCCATCAACACAAGAACAGAGAAAGAAATAGAAGTGGTCAATTAAATACATTTTGTATATGCTTGTATGGGAAAAAATATATAAATTACATTCAATAAAATATTAAAGTCAGGTCACACAGATCAATTGAAGGAGGAACATATAGAACTTTTCCAATATAGCTCCAGAATATATTTACCTCTATTCTGAGTTCAAAACACACCTCTCAAAGTACCTCTTTCCTCAGCTGATTTGTTAAAACCTTCCTGCTCTTATATTTTATTAGAATGGGGGATGGGGAACCTGTAGCCCCCCCCCCCCAAAATATTGCTGATTTACACTTTTCAGTTCATCACTGCTTGGTTGATTTTGTGCTATCAGGTTACTGTCATTTTTACTAACTATATTCTTCAAAATATCTATCCTCAGCCTGGTCTTTCAGGTCTTAAAATGATGGATTGATCACCAATTAATTCCATCCAATTTGCTGCTGATCATGGTATTTGCGTAATGAATACAAAACATAATAATTTGATTCTGGTCATCTTTTCTCAAATGAGAGTTCTTAATTTGTTTTATGTACTTTTGTTTGTTTTCTTCATTATCCTTGTATTTCAGGAATCTTCTCCAACACCAAAGTACAAAAGCATCAATATTATTTTTATCCTGCTTCTTTGAAATCCAGCTTCAACTTCCATAATGTCATAGGAATAGCCAAAACCCCCCACTGCCTGGATAATTCAGATCTTTCTATGTATAGGCACATCATAGCATCTATATTATCTTTTCTAAGGTCTTCTTTGCTCTTCTGCCAAATTTTAGTTTGCAGTATATTTCTTCATTGCTGGATCCTGCAAATTATAAACAGTGTTTACTCTTCATCAATATCTAGAAGTCAGAGATTTCTTGGGAATATTTTACAAAATTGCTGCAAATATATTGATGAACAGAAATGTCAGTACAGGTACATTTTATGTTTTCAAAGTATTTTTTATACACTTTATATTTTATCAAATAAGTTTGCTGTAGGTTGTTGTAACACTGTGGCTTTTGATTTCTGAAACAATGATCAGGTGAAAAATGTGGTTAAAATGCTTAAAATACTTCTGAATTATTATTTAAGAATATAACATAACAAGCACTTTGATTAGCAGCTGGGGTGTGTAAATGATAAACTATATTGACCATACTGCCAAAAGAAATGCAACATTAGTGACACCTTGTGGTAATTAAACACATTACATGAAGGACATACATCAGTTTTTAAACAGAAGTGCAAACAAAATGATGCATCAGGAGAAAATATAATTAATAAAAGACAGTAAGAAGAAATTGGGCTTTTATTGCTATCCCTAAATAAAAATGAGTAGAATCCATGAAATGGTGGCATTTAGGATAGGGACACACTATAATAAAGAATTTTGTAGCTCTTTAAAAACAAATTTATCATTGCAATCTTTGTATTTTACCAAACATTGCTTTGTGATGCCATAACTCATGCCATTACACTGCTCTTACTCTGGTTGCCCCCCACAAAAGCATCTGTGCAGAAACATTCACAACTCTATAGTCTCCTGGATTTTGTTTTGATTGTTAAAAATATATATCTAGCATCTACTTCAATCAAGCCCTTTTATTCCACCACATTCTGTGAAACTTCCCACTTGGATATGAGAGGGTATAATCCATATGCTGCCCACATACAAAATGCCAGCTATTTAGTTATGCCATTCAGTGCATGCTGTTCCTGCCTGTATTTTGCACCCTGACACTATATGTTGGACTGACTCTGAGGCTTCTTGGCATAATCTGCACTCAGGTCTTGTTTAGTACGATAGTCTCCTGCTCCTATGGATCTGGTACTTAGTTCCTATTCTTATGCTGGCATGATTAGTCTTGTCTTTTAGTCCAGCCATTTCCAGCCACTCGTAGGATTTACCAATATCTGCCACCTCAGCTATGTGTCAGTGGTACATCTTATCTTCCTATGATCTTCTTCCCATAACTGCTGCTGCTGCATTGTCTCTACACCTCCTTTTTGGGTACCACTTTATTGATGTACTACTGGATGCTCTGGATTTTGTCTGTGACAGTAGCTTTGACATTCACCAGATCCAGCCTGTCCTCTTGTCGGCTGATGTAGTCTCTGGGTGTTGGATTTAGGGTGAAAACCTCCATATTTTTCAGGAACTCCTGGGTCTTCACAGATTACATGGCCTGCTTTGGGTTACACTGGCAGGGCATCTGATTACTGGCAGTTCATACAAATTGATGGTATGGATTTTGTTCTTCCCATTGAGCTAGGACTTATCCTTGGGTGGTATGTGAATGGAACTGTGTTTCTTGCCTCCTCAATCCTTGCCTCAACCATTCCTTGATTCCCATGTGATTGTGGGATACCAAGGTACTTGTATCTGGTATGCATACTGCTATGTGGTCTGCTGGTAGTTTCATCCCATTAGTCTTAACTACTTTCCCTCTCATGACTATCATCCAGCCACACTTCTCCAGTCCAAATGACACTCCAATGTCCTCACTGTAGATCCATGTCAGGTGGATCAGCAAGTCGATATTTTGTAAATTCTTAGCATACAACTTGATGTCATCTAAGTAGAGAAGGTGACTGATGGTAGTTCCACTCCTGAACATGTATCCATATCTAGTCCTTGTGATTATCTGGCTGAGGGGGTTCAAAAGTATGCAGAACAGCAATGGGAACAGCATCAACTTGGTATATGCTGCATTCGATAGTCACTTATATGAACTGAGTTGACTTCCAACTCAGGATACGAAATTAATGATATCTAAGGAAGCTGGACTAACCAATTGTGGCAGGTCTTAGTTTATTTTGTCTTAGTGTTAGTAACAAGGATAATATAAAAGGGCAGTTGCTTCCTTGCTTTCGTTTAATTTATATGCTGCTCACTCTTTATGGTTCTAATCAACTAAAATATCCATAAAAACAATGATTAAAGGTAGAAATCAATATTCCAAAGTAACAACCATAACATTAATTGATTGAATAGATAAGTTCACTGTAAATGATTGATATTTTTTTTTTATTATTTTGGAGATATATTTTCCACCTCCGTTGCCAATTGTGTGGAGCAGTGGCAGTTTTTGCTTCTGCTTTTGTTTTAAGCAGATGCTGTTGAAACCCTGCAGGGGGAGCTGTTGTTTGTGCTGGACATACAGTAATGGTCATAGTCTTAAATACTGAAGGTAGAAAATCTACATGAACTAAAAGCCTCTCTCAGCCTAATTTTTATAGGTTCTTCATTTCATTAAGTCAGAGTCTGCATGCTTTGAATATGTATTTGTAGAATTTGTAGAAGAGAGAAAACAGCAAAACCTTTCATTAAAAAAAAAAGATTTTTCACTTCCTCAAAATAGCTCCTTGAAAATCTTCAAGCTTGTTGCAGTGAACCTTTACAATATTCTTTTACCAGAGATATGAACAGAACTGGTTTCTTTTCATGGAAATCCAACCCAAAACTTGATTTCATCAACAGCACTTAACTGTACTTCCAACATCTACGTTTTTCAAGCTTTGTATAGCGCAATCCAGTGCATTTTTCAAACTGCATCTTGTGCTTTCTATGGAAGTAAGCTGCTAAATACAATAGGATTTGCTTCTTAGCAAATTTGTTGGATTATGTTGTTAAAGTTGCATCAAATATACATTATGGAGGTATGATGTAATTCCACATGCCTACCTTTTTTTTTGAGACTCCCAAATATTTGGTCACTGTGGATTTTCTAGGACCAATAAATGTTTTAAAATCCACAATTCTGCTTTTCTTACATGGCTCCTTTTCTCTCCTCTCTCTTCCATCTTCCTGAATTAAGATTCTTTTTCTAAAGTTTGGGTTCCCTTTTGTTCACCATAGTTGGACAGGATCTCTAAATTTTTATATTTGATTTCCGTTCTATGAGTTTTTAGCATCAGCCTTTCCATCCTTCTTCAACTTACTACTTACCCAGTGGTTATGCTAACTCACAATTAAATGAACCACATTGTACTTAATTAATTCAGTTGTCTAAGTTCTTGTAACATGGTGAACCATAAACTAATAGCAGAGCTATCCAATCACATTTGAGGTGTTTTATTGCATAAACCCAGACATTACGTAGGAGCAGTCATTAGGCAGCATTACAAAATAATAAACTCCCTTCCTGCTTTGCTGTGATTTTGTAGATTTTGCACAAATATACAAGCTACTTCTCTGACCTGAATTTTGCTATCTGTAGATAAATAACTTACAAACTTGATAAGTAAAATAGCTATTTATACAATAACCTTTTTCAATTTTCAAACTTATAGAATTAAAAAAAAATTCTAAGCAGTACTAAGACTATTTTGGTTTTATTTATCAAATTTCTACATCCCTACAGCTTACCTAAGTGTCTAAGTGACTTAGTATGATTCTCAAAACTATGATTCAAAGAAGAGAAAATGTGAAGGTAATTAATATAATTTCTGGATTTGTGAATTAAGGATCAAGGACTGGAAAGCTGCCTAGAATCCTAAAGTGCCATTTTCTGAGTTTTCAAATAAGAGCAACATAATTCTAAAAAAAATTTATCCAGGGAAAAGGAAACTGTAATCTTATGATCTCTGAGAGAACTTCCCAGAAGGTTTAGGACTGATTGGACTTTCCTTCTTGAAGTCAGAAACTGAACTCTAACCTTGGAGAATGAAATCTGATATTCAGTCCTCTTCCAAACCAATTCCTTAAAAGAGCTGACTTTGAAAAATTCCACCAAAGGGATATAATGGGAAATGTGAGAAATATCCCAGATTTAAGCATATAGGGTTAATCTAATATTGTCATAAAATGTGTTCCAGTTCTAGATAAATTGAATTTATTTTTCCCCATTGCTTCCAGGGAGAAATGCTTTCAGATTTGGTTAAATTTAGCAGAAAACATAAGCAGAATACTATTCTTCTGATATTTTTGCTTGCTTGAATAAATCTAGTAGGGTGCTAATTTTCCAAAAACTCTGCTTTCTAAGCAACACCATAAGATTCCTCTACCCAATACTTTTAGGTCCCAACATTTCACTGAAGAAATGTAATATCTAGATACTAACTGAAATCAGTACATTTAAATCAGTTTTCAGGTGACTCATGCCTTTCTTTCCTACATAGTCAAAATTGATCATTTCCTATTTTTAGAGAAAGGAATGTTAAATAAGTATATAAAAGAACTTAACCTGATTTACAATGTAAATGGTCTTTGTTTAAATATATTCCCCATGAAATGTGATGTTTCTACTCATGCATGAGTGTGCAAGCTGACGTTTAAAACAATCTCCTTGATCCAGGGTGACCTTTTTTTCCTTCTATTTTTAAAATAGCTCTTTTCAACACGAACTAAAAAAAAACAATCATAGAAAAACTTCCAGGTTCTTATTTTTAAAGCTAAATTTTCTATTTTAAAAATATGTACTCATGTCTTTATAAGAATGACATCAATTTAAATATGTTTCCAATGCAATAATAAATTCCTTGGGTTATATTTTAGTCAGGTCAGCCAAATGTACAATCAAGCAGTTTAAAAAATGAAAAATTCTTTTACATTCTGGGATTAAGGATAATTTTCCTTATTTTGTGAATTTGTACTAACATTGTTTTGGCCAATGTTCTGCCTTTCCTATGGATTTATGAAGTTGCTTTTTAAGGATCTTTGCCGAATTTAATTTTTAAATATTTCTAGGCTTGCTACCTCAATTCATTTTGCTTAGGGTTATTTACCATCTAATAAATCATAAAAACCTGGACATAGGTTCAGGAGCAAACACTGTGAATAGCAGTCATGCTTCCTAAAGATCTGTCCTCTAAAGAAGGGACTACCAGTTTAGTCTGTCCCAGGCAATTTATCGACTTTGGTGGTTCCAGGAGGAAGACATGTTTATTGAATTGATGGAAAAAGACAAAGAACAAAGCTGACTGAACATGAGAAAGAGCCAATATTTGGGATTAAATTGTGCCTGTAAGACCAGCAAAGCATCATGACTGCTCTGCTGGGTCTGCTAATAGCCATTGAGGACTCATTCTTGCTTGAAAGGGACAAGCCCTAGGAATACTGAGGGCTGCTGCAAAACATATTCTAGTTATCTGATGGATAAAGTCATTCAGATCTGCTTGGAGTTGGAGGTTGACTAAGCAAGTTCAGTTGAGGTGCTTGGGACAGTGTCTTATTGTTTATCTGGAATGAGTTTGATCTTGTGACTCCCGATTAAGTGGACTGAGTCCTTCAGATGATGAGTTTAGCCACCAGTTTGTTAGATCTATAACTCTACTGGGTTGTTGATGCTGCCCTGGAAGTGACATGTGATTGACTCCATGCAGTGGTGTCAGTCTCCTTGAAGAAGTGTTCCTCCAGTCTTAAAAGAGGAGGTGGAGTGCTCCCAACACAAGAGGGCCATCAAATCCAAAGTTTTTCATTCAGTCTTCGAGGGAAGGTCACTGAAAAGATGGTTGGGGAACAACTTCAGAAGAACCTTGAGGGGACTGATTATTTGAACCCGTTTCAGTCATCTTTCAGAACAGGATAGAGCACAGAAAATGCAATGATTGCTCTTGTTGATGACCTTTGGAAGGGCCAGGATGGAAACAGTGCAGTGTATATCCAGATGCTTCTTGATCTCTCAGCCATGGTCAGTACTATAAATCATACAATCCTTCTGGAATGTCTGTGGAGTCTGTAATAGTTGAAACATTATGTTACTGTGGCCTCCTCCTTTCTCAATAATCAGTTTCAATAAGTGTTGAAAGGGAGAGAAGTCAAGCCCACACACCTTCACTAGTAGTGTATCGCAGGGCTCCACATTTTCACATCTCCTGTTTAACAGCTACCTGATGTGATTGGGTGAGATCATCCATTGGTTTGGAGTTTGGTATCATCCTTGTACAACTGATCATACCCAGTTGTACATTTCAACCTCAGGTTGTCCAAGTGATGGTATCAAAATTCTGACTCAGTACTTGGAGGCTGTGCAGATCTGGATGGGGAAATACTGACTCACATTCAATCCTGAGTAACTCTGAGTATTTGGACTTTCTGGTCCTGGGGATTTTTCATCTCTAGTCTTTAATGGACTAGTATTTTCCAACTCAAACTGGTGTAAAATCTGGAAATCTTGAACTCACGGCTGCTGTTGAAAGAACATGTGGCAAATGTAACAAAGTTATAAATTCATCTAGATCACGGGTGTCAAACTCACCACATCACATGTCGTGACATATCGCAACTTTTTTTGCATTGCTGGAGCTGGGGTGGGCACAGCCTCCGCATGATGCAACTGGCCCATGGGCTGGTAGTTTGACACCCCTGGTCTAGATAGCCTGTTGTACCCATCCTTGGATTGGGAAGCCCTTTCAGAAAAATCATGTGGTTTTTTTTAAAATGTAGAAATAATATACATTTCTACCTTTTATTTTTGAGTAGACAAACTATACCAAAAACAGCTATACCAAAAATCTTTTTAAAAAATGGAGCAGGAAATATTTTTTAACAGATTTTTTTTCTGAATAATTTTAAAGCAGAGGAAAGCAGAGTAGGTCTCATTTAGCTCATTGGACAAATATGCTTTGGCTAAGGTTTTCCAAATGGAGACCCTGAAATAAATATGTATCATGAATCTTTGAATGTTGTTATGATGCAAAATGGATGTTTTTAATTCTGAAAATCTTGTTTTCAAAAACATTTCAAGTTTATTCTTAGGGCTGTACATGTAAAATTAAATTTACTCAACAATTGTTTCCAGCCTTCATCAAAGTTTATGAGATTTTCATATTGCCAGTTTAGAAGATCTAGGAAGTGTACAAGCAAGTGAAAAATGTGGTTATATGTGTGAACATGTATACACATGTTCAGAGATATTCTTCTTTAGGCAGATTAGTTTAGACATCACATCCTGAGCTTGCTTGGTTTTTTTTTTTTTTAAATACAGTTATTTAGAAAGAACTTCCTTCAGCTTTCAAATTTTCTGTGGTCACTTTATGGGCTGGGCCAGGAAACAATTTTGCAAGCATTTATATGGCTAGGAGTCATGTATGAGTCAACCCTTTTTTTGTACATTAAGAAAGCTCCTTTCAGCAATCTCCATAATCTATAGGCATTAAACTGTTTTTATAATTGTGTATTTGTTAACATATATAATATAAACATATATTTTTCCCATACTCACTATATAAAACCAGAAGAGAAACTGTTTTTCAAATTCTTTTTCTTGGTGATTTGTTTTTATTTCTATATAAAAGTGTATATAAAGAGAGTATAGTATAGATCAGGGGTGTCAAACTGCCAGCCCGCGGGCCAGACGCGTCATCCGGAAGCCGCGCCCACTCCATTGCCGGCAATGGCAAAAGTGTCCTGATATGTCTCGCGACGTCACATCTGGTATAGATTGATACTTTAATTAATACTATCTCTTCTGCTAATAAACATTTGAGCAGAGAATGTAAAAAAAGCTTCTAATATTTTTATGGTCAAACACTGGGAATCAGGGTAAGATATAGATTTTATTCTTTTTCCTGCTACTGTAAATATTTGAAGCTTCATTTTATCTGATCTTATGTATTTCCCAATGTATGGTTTTTGTTACACTTTTAACTGTATTTTCATAGGTTTTAAATAACATATTTATATCAAGCCACTGCAAACAGTCTTGAGAACAGGATGTGCACTAGAAACAATGGGTAGATTTTTTTGTTATATCAATAAAATATTTGTGTTGGATATATTTGATATATTAAGCTGAACATAGCGCAGTATCTCCACTGAACATATAAGATTTAGGTTTTAAAATTTATATCATTTTAAAAGACACATAATATGAAGTCTTAAACAGAGGAACATATAGCTCTTATATTATTGATCTAAAATTGCCATCATACGTCACCATTGGCCATGCTGATTTGGATTGGTGGACAAATTCAGTAACATGATACATATTACTCATATATTATATACAGTGCTTTTTTTTCTAAAAAAAAAAGGTGCTGGAACTCACACATGTCATACAACCTGCCTTGCCTACCCTACAAGGTTCCATCCAAAAAAGGTGCCGGAACTCCATTCTGGGCGTTCTATGAGAAAAAAAGCCCTGATTATATAACATCATAATATCATATATTGCTCATTTCAACCCTCAGAAGAATGACAAATTTAAATGTTATGAAAAGAATAGACATGAAATCCAATTGCTTTGTTTGTATAAACCATTTTATCCTCGTTTGTCTGTTTGTATAAACAATCATTTAAACCAAATCACATTCTAGAACGCAGTTTATATAATGTTACTTTCAATCAGTCATACATTTATTTATTTTATTGGTCACAGACCAACATAATGTTATTTTTATTTTTTCTCTTTTCTTTGAAGTAAGTCCCACAATTTGCAATAGGTCTCACTTCACAATAAATGTATTAGGAAATATAGTCAAAACAATCTATTTTTTTAAACTGATATTGCTATTTTTGTTTTTTGCAATTCAACCCACAAAGTCTTTTGAACACAAACACATTTATCCAATTTTAATGCATCACAGCCACTTTATCACATAAACATAATATAGATATGAATAAGGAGTATTATATAAGATATTCATTCCTGGGAGGGGGAATAGAAAAAAGGGGAAAATATTAAAACAAGTTATTTAATAATACATTTCTTAGGCATTAAGGCAAAACTCTGTTTTTGCTGTAACAGACTAACTTCGAAACTCAGGCAGTAAACAGAACTTTACAGTTACAGTATGTCCAAACATCTTGCCTGCTCTTATCACATGAGTAGCATTAAATTGGGAATAGTCAATTATATATCAGAGATCAGCAGAGCATGCTGTTACAAATTAAAGAGATTAGCTCACTGGATCATGAACCATTAGGATGGTAACTGAAATTAGTGTTTATGATTTAATGCACCATCTATGTCTAAGAAAAGTATCTAAAGTATGTTCTAAAATGGGGTTCTTAAATAGTGAGGAAAGAGAATTCCAAAGGTGAGAATAGCTATAGCTATCTTATGTACCACTTCATAGTGCTTTACAGCCCTCTCTCCACAGTTTACAGAGTCAGTATATTGCCCCCAACAATCTGGCTCCTCATTTTACTGACCTCAAAAGAATGGAAGGCTGACCTCAAAAGAATGGAAGACAACCTTCAGGCTGTCAGGATCAAACTTCTGTGTGACGCATGCTAACCACTGCATCACACAGATACATTCAAGGACCAATGGTAGCCATTCAGTGCCATAATAACTTCAATTGGACTATCTAGTAAATTACTATTTCATTCTTCATGATTAATAACTCAAAAAATTTAAGTGTTACCGTCCCCAAAGTAATGTTCCTTGGTTCAGGAAGAATCCATGATACGGTAGAAATGTGGTCATAATACATGATCAGCATCAACAACAAAGAGACTATATTATTATATCTATTTCCTAAACCGTTTTGCTTAGGATTAATGACTTTTGTCATACTTTCTTTTTATAAAAAATATATCAATTTTCAATTGCTTAAGTACATTACTTGCTTTTTTCAAATGTTATAGCAACAAAATTTGTATTCACAAGTTTAGTGTTTGTCCAAGCCAGGGGTAGGCAACTTTGGCTCTTTTATGACTCATGGACTTCAACTCCCAGAATTCCTGAGCCAGCATAGTATAGTTGGCTCAGGAATTCTGGGAGTTGAAGTCCACGAGTCATAAAAGAGCCAAGGTTGCCTACCCCTGGTCCAAGCCATTCAAAATTGAAACATCTGTCCACTTCAACTGTTGGGTAAGTAAATTAATACTAGCTTTAAGTTTAAAATTGATTCAAAAAATTGCTTTAGACCTTGCCAAGTGCAGCCTTTCTGCTATTCAATATAGCATCCTGACTTTTTTCCAAGTACCTCATCAGCCTGGAAAAAGATACTATTGGTTTAAGGAATCAACATATTAATGGTTAAGCAACTATAATCTTTTTTTTTCCAGGGCAAAGGAGTTACAACGATACCCTACAAAAAGACAAAGAGAAAAGTTATGTTAATTTATTGTAATACCACAAGCTGCCAAACAAACATATGCTGACTAGATCTATTGGCTGTGATAAACAAATTTCCAATACACAACAAGTATTCTACTAATTAACTCTTGTACTAATCTATGCATATCTAAATAAAACAATTAACCAGTGGAACAACCTGCCTCCAGAAGCGGTGAATGCTCCAACACTGGAAGTTTTTAAGAAGAGACTGGACAGCCATTTGTCCGAAATGGTATAGGGTTTCCTGCCTGAGCAGGGGGTTGGACTAGATGACCTTCAAGGTCCCTTCCAACTTTACTA
>NW_015386087.1:0-21983 GCF_001527695.2 Protobothrops mucrosquamatus | reverse complement strand
TGCTATCATCTCTCCCCTATTTCTTCTTTTCTTTAGACTAGCCAGACCCAAGTCCTGCAGCCGTTCTTCTCTAGGCCTTTGATCATCTTGGTTGCTCTTCTCTGATTTTTTTCCAAACTCTCAACATCTTTTTTGTGATATGGTGACCAAAATTAGTTGCAGTATTCCAGGTGTGGTCTTACTAGGGTTTTATAAAGCGGTACTAATACTAACTATGCAAATATGAATGATTTGGTTTTAAGACCATGTTCTGAAATCTGAATTACCTGGCTGCTGCTGGCTGACGATAATTTGTAATTTGTACATTAATAAAGTGTTTTACCGTAGCCTTAGATAACAAGGACTTTGCAATGTGGGGTGTGGGGATAAAAACATTGAGCTAAGATCTACAATAAAGACTTCTGTTCTGTAAAAGGAAGAGGAAGTATTTATATAATAGAGTCTATTAAATCACTCTGAATAATCAGAAAGAATTTGGCTCATAAAATTTGAATGCCTTGGTAATTTATTCTTTAACGCTCACAGTGTGGGAATAAATAAGATGAAGCTAAACTCTAAGTACATGAAAGCAAATAT
The DNA here is from genome assembly GCF_001527695.2 of Protobothrops mucrosquamatus. Lineage (NCBI taxonomy): Eukaryota > Metazoa > Chordata > Lepidosauria > Squamata > Viperidae > Protobothrops > Protobothrops mucrosquamatus. The sequence goes on along the minus strand of NW_015386087.1, from coordinate 21,407 downwards.
GATTTCATAGGTATAATGGAAAAATGTTACCAGCTATTAATGTCCTAACATTAAATAATAAATGTGCAGATACAATATTAGATGAAGTAGTTAATACCATAAAAGAAATAAAATTCAAAATAATCTTGGTAGGTTAGCAATATGAGGTGAAAACAATGTAACAAAATTTAACAGGTATAAATGCAAAATTCTTCACTTGGGAAACAAAAGGAAATTCATTGCACAGGACAGGGGATAGTTAATCTCATAGTAGTTGTGGAATTGAGTTTGACAATCTAAACATGAGTTGTCACAATGATATGACTATAAAATTCAAATGCATTTTGGGCTATATCCATTTTAATAGCTTATAAAAATATTTTTCAATTGAAAATTAAACTGTACCTCACGTATTATTTTGGCCTCAGAGTTTGAATGAATTAAGCTAACTGGAACAAATGGAGAAAAGGGCAACAAGGATGATCACAAGGCCTATGCTTAAAGAAACTGGAATGTTTAGCCTTAAGAAACTCTAAAGAAAAAGTTGTAGTGGCAATTTGCTGGTACTCTTCAATTACTTGAAAGTCGTCATATAAAGTACACTAGTGTAGAGGTAATCCTCGACTTACAACAGTTCATTTAGTGACTATTCAAAATTACGACACTGAAAAAAGCAGCTGACTATTTTCATCAAAATCCAGATGCTTGGCAACTGATTCATTTATGAGGTTGCAATGTCCAAGGGCCCTGTGATCACTTTTTGTGACCTTCTGACAAGGAAAATCAATGGGGAAGCCAGATTCACTTAACAACCGGGTTACTAACTTAACAGATGCAGTGATTCCCTTAACAACTGTAGTGAGAAAGGTTGTAAAATGGGGCAAAACTCACTTGATAACCATCTCGCTTAGCAACAGAAATGTTGTGTTCAATTGTAGTCGTAAGTCGAGGACTACCTCTATTATGTAGAATAATGGATAAAGGCAGAGTCCCACTGAATGGAATCAAATTACTACTAAAAGACTTTGCTGCCCTGGATGTATTCAAGAGAAAGCTAGACAAACCTGCACAGGGAATATTTTGTTTTCCTGCACTGAGTAAGGAGATTGGGCTTGGCAGTCTAAATGGCTCCTTGCAACTCTATGATTCGAAATCTTTGGAAATATAGGTTGAGGAAGGTAAATCTCTATTTACTTCATTATTTAATAATCATAACATAGGTAATTTGCATTGGACTAGGCCAGGGGTCTGCAATCTTAAACACTCGAAGAGCCACTTAGACCCATTTCCCAGAGAAAAGAAAACACTGGGAGCCACAAAACTTTCGCGCATACATGCACGCATGCACAAGGAGGAAGGGAGCTTGACTGAAGACTTTAATTAAAAAGAAATATAGGCTGCTGTGCATGAGTTGCCTCTCTCTCTCTCTTTCCTTTCCCTCTCTCTTTCTTCTCTTTCTCTATCTGTCTCTCTCTTTCCTCTTTCCCTCTTTCTCTCCCTCTTTCCTCTCCCTTTCTCTTTCCTCTCCCCATCTTTCTCTTTCTCTCCTCTCCCTCTTTCTCTCTTCCTCTTTCTCTCCCTCTCTTTCCTCTCCTCCCCTTTCTCTTTTTCTCTCTCCCTCCTCTCCCTCTTTCCTCTCTCTCTCTCTCTTTCCTCTTTCTCTTTCTCTCTCTCTTTCTCTCCCCCCCCTCTCTCTTTTTCTCTCCCCCCCCGTCTCTCCCTCTCTCCGATCTTCTGCTCACCTGGCAAGCTGGCTTCAAGCTATTCTTCAACAAGCTGACACACATGGGCTGGCTCTCTCCTGCCCTTCCTGCTTCCTGCAGAGAGGCAGCCAAGGCAGGAGCCCCGCCCAATAAGCTTGTCAGCTTGTTGGAGAACACGATGAGGCCATTCTCTTTTTACACACACACACACACACACACACACACACACACACAGAGAGAGAGAGAGAGAGAGAGAGAGAGAGAGAGAGAGAGCGCCGCATGTGGCTCCGGAGCCGCAGGTTGCCGACCTGTGGACTAGGCTATGTTCTGCAACAGAGATGAGAAAATGTAATGTTGAATCTGCATTTCTCTATAATAATCCATCTCCTGTTAGTGAAAGATAGTATAGAGTCAGGATTGTAGGGGGGCTAGGTCAGCACCTCATAGGTAGAACTGTCCATAGATTGCTTTGACCAGAAATCTAAAATGATCACTTGCACAAAGCTTTTGTTTCAAAATCAATTCCTCTGCCTAACAAATCAATAGAGATACAAGTTGAAAAAAATGCTAGAACAGCCTGTGGAAATATTTCTAAACTGCCAGTTTCTCTCAGACATGATTGTTTATTTGCTAAAGATAAAATACAGCAATCTCATTATTCATTAATGTTCATTACTTTCATTAGCTTCAACTTTTAGAATAGGGGTTATGGGACAGATTACTGAACCGGTTTACACACTGAATGCTTCATTTCTGAGAAATCAACAGCTGCTTCCCAAACAGCGGCATTGCTTCATGTATTTTTAGCAATAAAAAAGTGGTCACTAGTTGCTTGATGTTACTTGCCCCTGTTCTCAAAGTGGGCTGATTACAAAGACAGTATTTACTAGGTAGCATTATTCATTATTCCCCCATTGCCTTGGGGAAAAAATGAACAGCAACTGCCACCTACACAACTGGCAAATGCAGTGAGAAAGAAAAAAACAAAGTGCTGAGGGAGGCTATATGCCAACGTACAATAGGAAAACATCTATCTTTGCCGATTTCGTACATCATGCTAATTTTGTATAACCATGAATTGTTGAATAAACTATAATTGCCTGGGATTTTACAATATGCTATATCAAAAACCATGATTGCTTGGGGTTTTATAACATTGTATATCTAAATTAATTAAAAATCATGATGATAACATGAAATGTAAACTCAAAGGTTCAGTTCTCATCACTTTAACCATTGGTTTAGTTTGAGCTTGTGTGAACCCAGCAATTATATCATACAAACTGTGGTTTATCCATGGCCTTCAATCATAGGCAATGTAAGGAGGAAGGACATTAGTCTATGTGAGGAGGAAAGGTGTATCCAGTATTTGTAAGGTTACTGCTATATCCTTAGAAAATTCTTTAGCATTGTTCTCAAAAAGCTGTCCATTACTTTTTAACCTTGTACCTAGAAACTAACTCTATAAAGTAATTTATTTTATTACTAAATATTATTTTATTATAAAGTAATAAATATTTCACATTGTTTTACTTTTTAAAATTCTTACTAAAAGTAGAACTTAAATCAGATAATAATATAGAAAAAATATAATGTAAGTAAAAAATTAAAATTAAACTGAACACTTCTTTATGTAGACAAACAAGGTAACATAAAAGACAAAAAAATATATATATCAATAACAATTATTCTGCTTACTGGTAAAAGAGGAACAGAGCTAGAGTAGCCACCAGAAAGATTTCTCACATTCCTGTCAAATGTATGTCCAATGAATATAGAAAACGGCTTATCACAAGAATCTTAGAGCTAGTAGACTATTATAAAGATTGCTGTTAGTTAAGGAACTTGACACTATTGTATCGATACTGTGTGTCTGGAAATAAGTTGTAGTGAGTATTTTAAAAAATCTCCAGTTGGTTTAATAAAGGTATTCCTATAATATGGAAGTTGTAATACAGAAGTTGTCTATAATTCGCCCTTTCAACAGACTGACTAATTCTTCTAGGTGAGGTAAAGTTTGTGAACAGTTTTCAAAGCAATTGTGCACAGATGTTACAGGTGTCCAAAGAAGATGTAAATAAAACCATTTCAGTTGGTGCCATGTTTCCAGAGTTACTTATGCCCATCTCTATTTTTTAAAATTACTAAAAATAATGAAGTATCTTAATTTCTTTTTCATGATTATTTGGCAGTTTCCCTAAATTTATCAATTCCTATCTTCTCCTTCTAAGTAAAATATACAATTGCCCAAAAGCTGATCAATTTTAATTATTCAAACTCTACAGTATCGTAGAGCTTGAAGTACCGTAATTCTAGATTTATAACTATCCATTCAGAATAAATGTATGGTGGTTATAACCGGTCCTTTGTTTGTGGTCACATGATCACAACCTAGGCACTTGGCAACTGTCTCCTACTTACAATCAGTTGCAGTGCCCAACAATTACCTGATTACCATTTGAAATCTCCCCTGCAGGTTTCACCAGAAAGTCAATGAGGAAGCAAAGGCCACAAGTCTCTAGGTTACGTCTCTCTCACTTGTGCACCCTTCCTTAGTGCTTAGTGCTCACTATGCTGGCCACTAGCACACCCAAGCAGCTACCTCAAGACTTACCATGCTTTCCTTGTTCCCTTCCTGAGCCTTGCTGAGCCCCTCTCACATACTCCACCCCTTCACACCCTTCCTGCACTTCCCTTGCATCTTTATGCATACCTTTGCACTCCTGTGCACCCTCCCAAAACCTCTCCACACATCTTTCACACCTTTTCTCCAATTCTTGCCATATCTCACACCCTTTTGCAACCCATTCTGCCCTTTCCCACCTGGCAGCAACCACTTACCTGCCTGTTGGCCTGCTTGTGAGCTGCCTGGGTCTTGCAAATTCTTGCTGGCTTCCCCATTGACTTGGTTGTGGGAAGCTGGTAAGAGGTTGCCTTGCCTAGTGACCATGGGATATGGTTAATAATGGCAACCAAGACTGCAGGGATTGCCATTGATAAGCAAAGCTGTTGTGCTTTGGTGATGTCCAGTCTTGTCCCAATTGCTGTCATAAGTTGAGAACTATCTATGCAGTATTGTTACTCTGATGTCTCCATGTTTACTAATCTTCTGATGCAGCCTAATTGAGAAAAAGTAACGTTTTTTTCAACTTATCAGTAACAGTGATCAAGTGAGGGCAAGAGATCAGATGCCTAGTTTGTTTAGTCGCAAATATGCAAATTAATATGCTGAAAGTGGAGTTATATACAATGTTGTCTGTTTTTTAAATAAAGGTAAAAAAAAATCTAAAGTGGCATTTTGCACTGAGTTTTTAAATCAAATCCTGAAAACACACAGAAAGCCCCAGTAATTGCAAACCAAAAGTCAACATCTGTTAACATCAGGACAATTATATAACAATCCAGACATCCTAAATCATGGGTTCAAACTTGATCGTGTCACATGACGTATCGCAACATTTTTTACCTTTGCGGAGCTGGGGTGGGCGTGGTCTGCATGTGAGGCATCCAGTTTGACACCCCTGCCCTAAATGTTTAAGAAAAAGGGTAGTAAATACTTAATGCCTCATGTAGATGATGCTGTAAAATAATGTATGATTTAGTGATTCCATAGAGGCAGTTATTCTATGGCCTGCCCTTGAAATGATAAATTAATAAGGCAAAGGGAAGGCAACAAAATTTGACTCTTGAACAACAAAATTCAGATATTGATACATATTATATTAAGTATATTAATAGTTAATATAAGTATAATTATAATATAAATATAATTAATATAATATTTAATATAATTTGTATACTTAATATACAAACATATACTTCATATGATACCAGTCTAATGGCAGAAAGTGAAGAGGAACTAAAGAGCCTCTTGATGCGGGTGAAGAAGGAGAGTGCAAAAGTTGGCTTGAAACTCAACATTAAGAAAACCACGGCATCCAAAATCATGGCATCCGGCCCGCTCAATTCCTGGCAAATAGATGGGGAAGAAATGGAGGTAGTGACAGATTTTATTTTCCTGGGCTCCAAGATCACCTCAGATGGGGACTGCAGCCAAGACATTAAAAGATGCTTGCTCCTGGGGAGCAAAGCTATGGCAAATCTAGACAGCATACTAAAAAGCAGAGACATCACCCTGCCAACAAAAGTGCGTATAGTCAAGGCCATGGTTTTCCCAGTTGCAATGTATGGATGTGAAAGTTGGACCATAAGAAAGACTGAGTGACAAAGAACTGAGGCCTTTGAACTATGGTGCTGGAGAAGACTCCTGCGAGTCCCTTGGACTGCAAGGCGATCAAACCGGTCAGTCCTAGAAGAGATCAACCCTGACTGCTCTTTAGAAGGCCAGATCCTGAAGTTGAAACTCAAATACTTTGGCCACCTAATGAGAAGGAAGGACTCACTGGAGAAGGGCCTAATGCTGGGAAAGATTGAGGGCAATAGAAGAAGGGGACGACAGAGAATGAGGTGGCTGGATGGAGTCACTGAAGCAGTAGGCGTGAACTTAAATGGACTCCAGAAGATGGTAGAGGACAGGAAGACCTGGAGGAACGTTGTCCATGGGGTCGCGATGGGTCGGACACGATTTCGCAATTAACAACAACATACTTCACATGAATAATACAAATTAAACAAATTTGGGACAAGAAGATAGCCATCTTTTATGGGAAAAATAATGAGATTAGAATAAAGACAGAAGTCTCTTATTAATGGAAGTAACCTAAAGTGTTCCACTTAAGATGAAATCAAGTCTCCCAGTCCATGAAAATCACATTAGTTTCTATCAGAAGAGGTTAAGATGCTTTCTGGATATTGTCTTTCTGCTGCCATGTATTAGTCATCCATATTTTTGCAGCCCAGATAGTCTATAACTTTAGAACAGGGGTAGTCAACCTTGGCTCTTTTATGACTCGTGGACTTCAACTCCCAGAATCCCTGAGCCAGCTAAGCTGGCTCAGGAATTCTGGGAATTGAAGTCCACGAGTCATAAAAGAGCCAAGGTTGACTACCCCTGCTTTAGAACTTTTGCAGAGAAGATCTCCTGTCGACGGCAGGATCTCTCTGAATGGACCTCGCCTAACAAGCAGAATCATTTTGATTGGTTAAGCCACAAACCACTGATCACAACCAACCAACAGAAGGCCAATAAAAAACACCGTATGATTTACTTTGTTGACTACAGCACACCAGGCTATTGAGTGGTTATTTTCTCAAAATATACTCACTTGACAAGCCCTGGTATATATATATATCTTTTTGCTCACTTGTCCATCTCGCTAGATTTGAGTTCGTTAAGTGGGAATTCCTCTCAAGGTACGGCATAACGAGAACCACCCAGGGCGCTCAAGACGCACTTATCTTTCGTCTTGCACTACCAGCCCGCAAAGCAAAACTAAATATACAACACCGCCGATTTTCCAAACAGCGGCGCGGAATAACATACGCTCCACGAAGAACCTTCTCCAGAGGAGTAAGCTCATCTTCTAATCCTCCGCATACGAAAACTGTCCTTGGACAATTCTGAGTTTGCTGCCGTGTCGACGCCCGTCTTTCTTGGAATTTGAATGAATGCCGGCAAATCCAGCTTTTCACAGATTATTCATTCCTCGGCAAGTCCGCGCCTACACGCAGGCCGCCGCCTAGCATTACCTCAAGATTTCACGTGCGCAGACCGGCCGTTATTCTCGCGCTCTCCTCGGTGAGGAGAGTGCGAAAGAGGCACGAGCGATGGGCCGAGTCTAGACAGGGAGGAGAGGCGCTGGCGCTCATGCGCGCGCTTGCAGCCGCGGCCAAAACCAGCGGTCGTTCTCCGGCGCATGCGCCCTCTCCTCCGGTTTTGCTTAGGCTATTTGAACAGGAAGGCGGACATATTTGTGAGAGTGCTCCCTCCCGGATTAGCTCCTGTACTGAGGCGATAGCGACTACCCTGCGGCTTTGTACTTTTTGCCTTCGCTCATCTCTGTAATTGGAAGGAGCCTGCATTTTTTTTTTTTATCTTCCCATCCCCCCCCCTCCCAGGCCACGCCAGACCAAGGTGGGGCAGCAGAGCAGCGGAACTCTGGCCAGCTGCACCTACTTCTCCTGAGACTTTTGAATCCCGGTCCGCATCGGGAAAAGAAGGGAAAGACAAACGCGGCGGCCGGAGCAGCCGCAGACGAGAAGGGAGCGAGGAGAGGAGGAAAGTATCTCGACCGTTAGGCAGCGGTTTGAAGAAAACGGCGCATCTGGAAAGCAAGGCGGAGGCGTCTGCTTGCTTGCTTGCTTTGCCCGACCCAGAAGTGAGGAGCTTAGCTTGGCCTCTGAGGCGGCTCGCCCTCGCCGCCTCCGCCGTGGCTTGAGTACGAATGAAGCCGTGCGCCTCCTCAGGCCCGAGTCTCTGTGGAGGGAGCAGCTCGATGACGCTCCGCTGAGAAAGTTTCCTGTTTTTCATGGTAGGCCGCACGCTTTCCTCCACCCTCTTCTTCCCTCCTTTCAAAGCTGCTGCCGTGTAGCTAATACCAAAGAGAAGCCGGAGGAACCGCTACACCGATTGGGAAAATGTGGTTCCTTCGACCCAGGGCCTCAGGCTGGAGACCAGAGCACGCCGGAGGGCCAGTGAGTACCGCGTAGAGACTTGCGGGGCAACCGAGAAGGCGGCTGGCTCCCCCAGGACGGAGCAGCGCCTCCCTTCTCTCTTTCTCGACGTTCTCGCTTTTGTCGCGCGACGATGTGTAACGGGGGGAGGACAAGGGACAACCCCAGCCAGTCTCCGGCTCTTTGAGAGGGCGAGCCCCCTCCAGAATTGATTTCCTGTGGATTAAGGAGACCGCCTCTTCTTCAGCATTATGTCGACAGGAGAAAGCTTTGAGTCCCGGTTTGAAAAAATCGGGATGATGATAAAGGACCCCAAATCTGAAGTGAATTCGGATTGCTTACTGGTGAGTGGCATTAACTTCCTTTTTTGGTTTCTATTAAATGGGAGGGGGGGACTTCCTTGAGAGTTTTTTTTTTCTTCTTAAATACAAGATCTTGGTTGATCTTGGTTGCCTTTTTATTTCTGGAAGTTTAAGTCTTGCATGTATGGATGATGGTGATTTGAAGAAGGCTACCATAAATGTTTTGACAAAGCCCCTTTTATATCAGCACTCAGTCTAGAAAGAGGCAGTTCTGTTTTCTCAATTTAAAATAAGTCTTTCTTGTAGGCTTATGTTTGGGTCAAGGCCCACTATAAGGGGATCCTCAATTTATGACAACTATTAGGACTGGGAAGTTCTAATAACTAAATGATGCAGTTGTTAAGCAAGTTGCATCCCATTTTATGAGCTTTTTTTGCTGTAATTGTCAAATGAATCATCATGGTAAAGTGAATTCAGTTTTGCTCATTAACACTGCTTGTCCAAAGCTCCCTGAGAGAAGGTTGCAAATGGTGATCATGTGACTCCAAGATGCTGCCAATGTTGTAAGTATATGCTGGGTTTCAAGTGTCCAAATTTTGACCACATGACTGCAGGGAGGCTGCAATATTCCTAAACACAAGGATTGATCATAAGTCACTTCAAATGATTGTAAGTTGAGGAGTACCTGTAAAGTGTTGTGGAACCCTTTTGAGAATTGGAACTCAATTCAGATAAGTCAAAGAAATTGAATTACCTGAAAGAGGTTAAGATGATTGTATGATTAATGTGTTTTCCAACCAATAGAATCCATGTACTGTCTGATATTGAAAGGGTTGCCCTAGATGTTGAAGGTGGCTTAACCTAATGTTAACACAAAAAAGTCCACTGTTACAAAAATAAGAATTAGCTTGCTTATGAAGATTTATTTACACGACCACATGTACTGATTTAGGGAGTGATACTGGTATGCTAGTATTAGAGAAGTGTTCAAACATCATACTAAACTGAATGTTTGGCTAGTTTGTGGCTCAGAAGTGAACCTATGTAGTTTGTTTATGTTTCTGTGGTTATTGATTCAGGCACTTAGTTAAGTAAATAAACTATACTCCAGTTAACCATGGAATAGCTTGTTGTGTAAATACAGCTGGGGTGAATCTCGTAGAACATAGATTCCTAACCTAATAAGATTAATCCAGATAGCTAATGGTTTTCTGTCCTGCAAAAGAGACAGATTAAATGGTGTGTGATGCATTAAATTTTAAGTAGCTGAATTAGATTTACACACTTGTGCATAATTTCATTTTTCATATTAGGTCACATGAATAAGTTGATATGGCTTATTTGTCCTTAAATTTTCCAATAATAATGTAACTTTAAAATGTTTGAATACATCCTGGTATAATAGAACACTTTCCAATGTACAATACTGTAAAAAAAAAAGAATTGAAAGCCACATGGCAGTGCAAAGTAAAGAATCAACCATATTTTATCTTTATTTTGTAACTAGCTTATAAACTTTATAATTGTTACTGAGGACAAGTATAATTGAAAATAGTTATTGAAGGAGCTTAGTATGAGAGACTAGACCATTGTTTTAATTGCATTTCTGTCCAATCACTGTATTCTACTTTTTAAAAAATAAACCACCTTTTATTATTTTTATCATGTTTTGTCAAGTGTAAAGTATTATTTTTTCTTTTATAGACAGGTGCTATCTATCAGTGAACTAACAGTAGCAGGTTACTGTATAGTTGACACATACATGTAGTTAATCTGGCATAACAGGAGTACCCAGAGCACTGTAGTTGATATATCTCTTTTGCTGCCCTTGAAAGCTACCTCTTCCCTATGGATGGAACCAAAATTTGAGCCCTTTATGGGGGGGAGGATTAAGAAGTTAAGTGTGCCCCTTAATTTAAGACACCATTTTGCTCCTTAAAATCTCCTTCTCAAACAGACATTCCTCCAGTTTTGAAAAACAGCCATTAAGATGCTGCACAAAGCCTGGAAATGTCCTTGAAATGCTAGACATTTCTCACTCTCAGGCATAATATTGATATGAGAGCACTGCTTGTATCAATTGTTCATAGTAAATGCTTTGTGTGTTAGGCTGATGATTGGGACAAATTCATTTAACGGTTACTGTGTACCTTTTAAATTTTTAGGACAGATATTTTTTAGCATAGTCATAGATGGTTATACTAAGTCTATAATCAAGAATAACTACTAAATGATGCATCAGTAATAGAAATGTAGAAAGATGCCTGATATGAATTAGAGTTTTTTTGCCCAACTATAGGTAGTCCTTGACTTACTACAACAATTGAGCCCAATATTTCTGTTGCTAAATGAGACATTTGTTGAGTGAATTTTGCCCCATTTTACGACCATTCTTGCTGCAATTGTTAAGCGAATCACTGCACTTGTTAAATTAGTAACAGGATGTTAAGTGAATCTGGCTTCCCCATTGACTTTGCTTGTCAGAAGGTCACAAAAGGTGATCACATCACCCTGGGACATTCAACTGTCATAAGTATGAATCAGTTGCCAAGCATCTGAATTTTGATCACATGACCATGGAGCTGCTGTAATGGTTGTAAGTGTGAAAAACTGTCACAAGTCACTTTTTTCAGTGCTGTTGTAACTTCAGTCACTAAACAAACTGTTATAAGTTGAGGACTACCTGTAGCTTAGAAATGTCTATATTTATAATTGGGTTAAGTTCAATATAGTTATCTTGTGTGTCTAATTTAGAGAAAATAGTAATTTTAATTTGGGAATAGTGCTGTGTAGCACTTTGGTTTAAAACTTCCACATTTGATCCAGATTGTATGAAAGCACAAACACGCTTCTTGTTTACAACCTTACACTAAGGTGATCTTTCCCTGGATTTCATAGCTACTTTGGAGGGCAATAATGTGACTCTTGTGAAGGACATAGATGCTTTAGGTTGTTGCAAATAATGTAGCATTCTCCAAATAACATTCTTGAGGTTGAATTAGCCTTGATGCAGAGAGTATACTCTGATATTAAACTATTTTCTAAATTGGTGGAAAAGTGATAGCAGATCACTTTTCACCTGATGCTGCTCTATCCTTGTTCTCCTGGCTCTCTTTCCCTTTCTCCTGACCTTATTGGCTCTTTCATCTTGTATTTTGGAAACAAACCTCTATGTACTTGTAGAGTCTGTAATATATATATAATTGGGTTAATATTTTCATTTTATGCATATTGTGTAGTTTTTTTTATTAATAACCAATATTTTGCCTGCATCATGTACATGTCTAGGTAATGGAGTGAATTTATGGTGGTACTGTGAATAACATGCAGAATGAAAATCTCAGCAGAGACTACATCTATATTTGATTAAGGAAGTTGTCAATTTATCCCTTAGCATATATATTATATTTCCTGGCAAGGATCAGATATAGCACTGGTGCTCAGGTAAAAACCTGACACTTGCTTACAGGTCTCACCCCATCTTCTCTTTTTTTCCTCCATGGAAAAAATATTGTTAATTGCTTTCTCATTTGAGTCTATTCTGAAGTTTATATAAACAAAGTCTGTAGATTTTGGATCTTAAATAGACTAACGGGGGGGTGCGAGATGATATTTCAGGGGTGCAAAAACTTGGGGTTTTCAAAATTATAGCATGTATGCATAACTCGTTGCCATTATTTTGAACTTTTGTAAGGGGTGCGAGAATATATCAGAAGCTTTCTAGGGGTGCAGGGTATAAAAAAGTTTGGGAACTGCTGGACTAGCCAAACCCAAGTCCTGCAGCCATTCTTCATATGTTTCAGTCTCCAGGCCTTTGATCAACTTGGTTGGTCTTCTCTGAATTTTTTCAAAACTCTCAACATCTTTTTTGTGATATGGTGACCAAAATTGGCTGCAGTATTCCAGGTGTGGTCTTACTAGGGTTTTATAAACCAGTACTAATATTTCGCGTGATCTTGATTCTATGCCTCTGTTTATACAACCCAGGATTGTATTAGCTTTTTTGGCTGCAGCTGCACACTGCTGGCTCATAGTCAAGTGATCGTCCACTAGGACTCCAAGGTCCCTCTCACAGTTACTGTTTTTGAGCCGGGTCTGTTAAAAATCGTACTTCTACAATTTGAATTTGTATTCTTTTTGAAAAAATGGCAATAAGACTTCAATCCTATTATTTCTGGGAAGGAGTAATGTTAATGCAGTATCCAGTGTTGAGGCTTTTAAAATCTCTTTGTCCATCTACCCAAAACACTTTGCTTATTGGCTTATTCTTACTTCACAAACACTTAAGTCTAGAACCACTGACAGCAAGAAAGACCTTAACAACTATTTGTCTAAGTCTTTTATATCAGATAACAGAGAATAAAGAAGTAAAAGGTTAAGGGGAGAGATGTATAACTAAGTCAGCATAAAATTATGTGTGAATGATATAACTTCATTCATAAAATTGAATTCATCAGAACATAGCCTTTTAGCCAAATTAATGTACACATATTAAAATAATCTTAAACAAATTTTAGGAAATATAGTTGTTGAAAATTCAACTATAAAAATGCTGATATATATTGCTTATGGGATTCAGTTACAGAATTGCCCTACTTATTCATTTGGTTTTGATATAATACAAAATGTTGATGATTAAAAACTTACTTCAGTTACAATACCTTGGTTGCTTTTGCCTCCTTTATATGCTGGCCATATTCTGAAAGCAGATAAGGATATCTCTTTCTGCACTAACTTGGAAGAGTTTTCTTTATGGCTGCACTTAAATAGTAAGAATGTTTTCCCTAGAACAGAGGTCCCCAACCTTTTGGGCACCAGGGATTGGTTCCATGGAGAAAGGTTTTTCCACGGCCTGGAGGGTGCGTGGTTTTGTGTGCTGCCTACATCCCGTGGGTAGGCTTAGCCTGTTTGCACAGACCGGTTGCTGGCATGCCACAGTTCGGTACTGGTCCATGGACTGGAGTTGGGGACCCCTGCCCTAGAAGGCTAAGTTGGGTTTTTTCCTTATAGTATTTCATTTTACAACCTCATTGCCATATATATCTTGTGTGTGTGTATGTGTATGTATATATCAGATAAGATTTAATTTACTTCCTCAGTTTTATCAGCAACACTATTTTTAATTACTTGTTAAAAATGTTGGGAAAAGCAACATTTACATTGTATACTGTTTAGATATAACAAGAATTTATATTACCTCCTTAGCTTCAAATTTAATAGTTTTTAATGGCTGAAGTTTTATATGTAGCAGCTATTAGCGAGTCCTTTTATGTGAGTATGTGTTGCATGGAAAATAAAAGACATGGGGTGGTAGAAAATCTTAATATGTTTTGGTGCTTTTTTCCTAAAGCTTCTATCAAATGTTATTGTATAAATATTGTGAGATTTTTTTAATACACTTAAGCTGATGGAAAGAGTTCTTTAACTATAATGAAGCTCCATGTAATTATACCTGTAAGAAATAGTACTTGAAAATGTAACTTGCAATTCAGAATGTATTTTCTGATACCATTTTATGAATAACTTAAGTCCAAGTTTTCATAACCTTTTATTTTCTCTAAGTTATAAAGTAGATAGCTCATAAAACCAACTTAAATACCTGAGCAAATATCTGAATCTAATGAAACACAACAAGCTCATTATATATAGCACTATCATAACTTTAAAAAAATAAAAAAATAATGCTATACAGTTTTACCTGTGGTTGTGTCCACTTTTGGATCCTTTAGCTTTCCATAACTATAGTTTTGATCTCTTCCCGGTACTAATAATCAGATTCATGGCTTTTAGCACATAATTTCTTCTTCCTTTTAGCACAATTTCCTCTGATAAGTCTGGAAGATTTTAGAATTCTAGATAAATTTTCTCTCTCAGTAGAAAAATATATTCACTTTTATCATCTTATAAAAATTTTAGAGGTTTCATTTATTTGCCAACAGTAAATTTAATCTGGACTAAAGATCTATTTCCTGACATGTTTATGATCAGTCATCACTGAATTGTTTGTTTTACTCTCCAAGATTAACCTCTTCCTTCCCCAACTTTTCATAAAATTAGGACCAGACTGTTCCATAACATGTCTACTAGATCTGAGCTTTCTCCAGCGTGACAAGTGGAGAATCCACAGATGGGTTGATCTTGTCTTCCTGCCCTAGAGACTAAGTCAATCAACCTTTGCCACGCCTCTTTCCTTAGGCTAGGAAATCCCAGTCACGACTTAGTCTTCGCCTGAAAGAGACATGGTAAAGCCTGGCTCTTAGTCTCTAGTGCAGAAGCCCATCGTGGATCAGGTTGTATTTTTCCTTTTTTCTTTCAATTCCCCTGGCTGTGTTGATTTCAGCGCAGCGCTAAACCGCTCGGATTCCCAGCGTCTCTACAGGCTTCGGCTGAAGCCTCAAGCCCCTTACGACGTTCGGCAGATTAAACAAACAGCGGTCGCCATTTTAGATGCCGCGTGGGACTCCCTCAGTCCAGGGGGGGGGAATCCTCCCTTAGCAGCCATCCAGCAAATTTTCAGCAAAATTTTCAGCCTTTTCTGCAATTGCAGCGGCGGCTGAACTAATCCGGCCACAACAACACAGGCCCGGCAAATTAAACTGTGATCTTGCGGCTGCCATTTTTGTAGGCTGGGAAACTCAAACGGATCAGGCAAAGGCAGCAATCGTTGTGGGCCGCTCATTCAGCTAGCCACATAAGAATAACAGCAACTGCCCTAACGCCAGTAACAGCCACGGGAACATCTCACTGTATATCAGTCAGAGCAATTTCATTGTTCCAGGTCGTGACTAGGCCCAAATCTAACGGCTGCCATTTAAGATCCTGCACAAAGGCCTACAGCTCACTCAGACTTGCCTGCTTATTCGTGTGAGGACTATGCAAGTACCACCTTAGATGCCACAAAGGCTTAAAATTCACAGAATCAGCTGCTGACTATACAAGGTGCGCACAAAGGCCTACAACTCACACAATTGTCTGCTGACTACACAAAGGCCTACAACTCACAAAATTGTCTGCTGACTATACAAAGTGTGCTGGCCGTTACCATTAAGTTGGTCTTGCCGCCACCAACTGATTACTAGTGTGCTGGCCATTACCATTAAGTTGGTCTTGCCGCTACTAAGTGGATTGCATGTGTGCGGACTGTACCATTAAGTTGCTCTTGCCGCCCTGATCTGCTGCCATCAGGAGCATTGCATAGGCGCTGGGCGTACCATTAAGTGGGTTTTGCAGAATCCTAGGTTCCATGATAATTTGATGAGATTTTGTAAGAGACTAAGGAGGAAAATGTTCACCCAAACATAAATATTTGTCTGTCATAAGAGATTTGCTTCTTGATCAAGAGTCTGGATTTGTTTGTTTGTTTTTAACTAGTGGGTTCTGTGGCCTGAAAAGTCCTATACTAAGTTGTTTCCAGAAAATTACCCCAGCACTCTTTCTTACTAGTCTGTCTTTATCTCCATAAGATGAAACTGAGGAACTCATAACAGTCTGTAATTCTGCCATCGTCATTGTTTCTCTAGTGTACTATCAGTAATTGGAAAATAGTGTTATTGTACCAAATTGCTAATGTTGTATTTTCTACCAATAAATACAGAAATAAAACAATTACTACTTTTACTACAACTACATTTCTTAAATTATTATAATGTTTTTGGACATTTGAAAAATTCTATAAGTTTAAATATCAAGTCTAATGGTTTTTTTCTTAGTATTTGATTATTTTGGGAAAATGTAAATGTTTAATTCATAGCATCTATCTGTATTTTTATTTCATTTCTCACTAAATGATTAAGTTCATATATTATGTAGGCCATAATGAGATTTGGTTTGGGTTTAGCATGTTTAATAATCCAGCCGTTGTTTGTAAAAATGGTAATTGCTTAGTGGTGTACCCAACCCAGCCAACTGTTATTTATTAAACAAACTGTGGTTAAATAAATCACAATTACGATTTGCATGCTGTCTAAACCAGCCAGCATGCGGTTTTTGTGGCGTTAAATATATAAACTACTTGCTCTGAATGAAGGCAAAACAACAATTAATTTATAAGTCTTCATAAATGTATTTTACAGACATAAATTATAGAACAGATGAATAAGGTTAATTGTTAGTGCTTGAGACTGGAAGAATTCATTTTAGAAGCAGTTAATTTAATTGCAAATTTTGTGTTTTTAAATTGTTGTAAACCAACAATTAATCAAGTTATCAAAGTTTCATGCTCTTAATTATGAGAAACACAGGTTTCAGCACATCACATAGGATCAACACATTCTTAAGGATCTTAACTGGATAGGTCAGTCCATTTCATAGCTGGCTGGGTAACTTTGGGTCAGTCATTCTCTCTTAGTCCAATGTATGTAACAGGGTTGTTGTAGGAAAAATGGGAGGCAGGATTATTAGGTGTGTTCACTGCTTTGAGTTGGTATACATGCACGTTTGCCGACTTGAGTTATTTATGGCTACATAGCAAGGATTTCTGTTCAAGCCACTGTCTCATAAAACAGTTCAATGACAATGGTTATTAATATTAGTACATTTGTAGAGAGCTTGATCAATTTTTCTGAGGCTTTATCTCGGTGAATCAAACAAAGTATGACTTGAATAAGGTAATCCTCATCCTATGACTATCTGTTCAATGACTGTTTGAAGCTACAACAGCACTGAACAAATGGTGACTATGACTAGTCCTTGATGTTCCACTTGTCTTAGCATCCCATGTCAGGTTGATTGAAATCTCAGCACTTGGCAACCAGTTTGCACTCATGAGTGGTTCCAGTGCCCAGAATAATTCCCTGCTGGTTTCCCCAGAAAGTCAGTGGGGAATCTTGCAAGAAAAATAATAAATCTCAACAAGTCTCCTGCATCCACACACTTTTCCCCAGTCTCTCTGCACTTGCATCATGTGGGCACTTGTGCATCTGCCCCAACCTGTGCTGGTTCCCTTGCACTTATCTGTGTGCATCTCACCGTCCTTGACCCACATTGCATCCTTGTGTATCTTTGTCCCATGCTACTCCTCTCATGCATTTTTCTTGACTCTCACTGTATTTCCAACCTGCCTCACATCTCTTGCACACCATTGCTGTATCACATCCTCTTGCACCCTCCCTGACCCTTGTCATACTTATCCAACCTAATTCATGCTGTGTTTTTTTGCACCCCTTGCACCTTCCCCTTGCCATGCCTGTTGACAAAATCCCTTGCACCTTGTGCACCTGAGCTATGCTGCACCTCTCACAGATTCCATTTCTCATCTTTGCAGTGCCTCCCCCATGCATCCCCTTGCTTTCTCCCCTACCTGGGAGCAGCCACTTACATGCCTGCTAGCCTGGAATTTGCAACTTCCTGCTGACTTCCCCACTGACTTTGGTTGTGGAAAGCCTTCAGGAAGTTGCCTCACCTAATGACTCTGGGATTCAGTTAATGATGGTAGGGATTGCTGCAGGGATTGCTGTTGCCAAGACTTCATGACTGCAGCAATGGAAATTCTGGTCTCAATCTGTGTTATACATTGAAGCCTATCTATATACAGTAGTGACAATACAGTCAAAATCTGGTAATGGTATGCCATTTTGTTTACCATATGGCATTGAAGACTGCACAAAAAATTGCTATCTGTGATTATCACCTTGGATATCATAATATATATGATTGATTTTCAGTTTTCACCACCTATAGTAGTGATTCTGAAGCAGTATTGTGCAAAATTTGTCATGTTTCCCAGCTGGAGTCTAACACAGTACAGGTAGTCCTTGAGTTACGAGTGTAATGGAGCCTGCACATTCCACTCGTAACTCGGAAACTCATAGAGTGAATCTTGTACCTCGAACGAGATCACTCCCTTGCTTGTTAAAATGCATGCAGTTTGTTAAGTGCACATGAGGTATCTGAGGGTGGGGAAGGCCATGAGAGGGCCTAGTGATGGAACAGGCCCCCAAGGCTTCCCCGACCCACTAAGATACCTCATGCTTCCCCCTCCATTCTTGCTGCACCGGACTCACCTTGAAAAGATCCGTCTCCTCTCTACAGCGGTTCCTGCTTTTGAGGGACAGGAGAGTCGATGGAAGCCCCTGGGTGCCATAATATCACGCGAGTTCAGGCCCAATCCTCTTTTACAGAGAATGGGCGCCTGAATTCTCACGCTGTTTGCAGTGCCTGCCTCCTCCTTCCCCCAACTCTGGAGCCATGCAGCCGTCGCCCTGGAACGGACATCGGGTGAGCTTCTACATGCCTCCGGAGGTTGGATCCAGGCCTTGGAGGGGTCTTCCTAGCCGTTTGTGCCAGGAACAGAGGTCAGAGGGGGGGCTTCTGCATACCTCCGGAGGTTGGATCCAGTCCTCGGGGGACTGCTCCAAGCTGCTGCCGCCCAGAATGGAGCATCCAAGGGCCTGATCCAAGCCTCAGAGGGGTCTTCCTAACCGTTTGTGCCAGGAACAGAGGTTGGAGGGGGGCTTCTGCATGCCTCTGGAGGTTGGATCCAGCCCTTGGAGGACTGCTCCAGCCTGCTGCCACTTGGAATGGAGCTTCCGAGGACCTGATCCAAGCCTCAGCAGGGTTGGAGGGGGCTTGGAGCAGTCCTCCGAATCCAACTTCCAGAGACCTGCAGAAGCCCTCCTGACCTCCGTTCCTGGGGCAAACTACTTGGAAGACCCCTCTGAGGCTTGGATCCAACCTCTGGAGGCATGCAGAAGCCTCCCCCGGCCTTTGTTCTGGATCGCATGTAGGAGGCCTTCGAAGCTCCGGGGACAACGGGGTCCCTTTCTTCCCCAGCGCGGCGAGCTCTGGCAGGCTGGATGTGGGTGCGACGGGGCTGGCCTTCTCCCTCAGTTGAAGGCTTCAGGCCAGCCCTCAGGCAGAAAGGAGTTGGGGGCAGGAGCAGGAGACTGGCACCTTTTGCATAGAGAATGAAAGTTTCTGAGGTCCGTAATTTGGCACAACTTCAAACAGTCACATGAGATCACGGACTCCAGAAACTTCCATTCTCAGCGCAAAAAACATTTCGAAGCTGACTCTCCTCTCTCTCAAAGGGAAAGAAACCGTGGCAGAGAGGATTTTTGCAAGGTAAGTGGCAGGAAGGGAGGGGGAAGCAGTTGTGAGGAGTGGGGGGGAATAGGGTGAATGTTGCAGTGCCACTGAAGTCGCTTGTAAGGGTGAATGACTGCTGTGGGGCTGCAATATTCGTAATTTGGGGACTTGCTCGTAAACACTAAGGGGTGCTCATCACGTAATTTCGAACGAGCTTAATGCTCGTAACTCGGGGATTACCTGCATCTTGCAGGTTTGGGCTAATGGTATGAGGCACAAGAAGATGCTAAGCTTCCAAGCAGCCCCTTAACAGCAGTCATCTCCACATGGAGAAATGAGCCACATTGCCTAGTCCTACTTAATAAGCTGGTGTGGCTAACTAAAAGTTATAACATCGTATCTTGATTCTTTCACAAGAATGATGGAAGAACATTTTGAAATATTTTTTTTTACATTCCTCTGTGATAAAGAGTTTGAGAATTTGATGGCTTATGTTATGAAGATATGTTATGAGAATAGTCTTTGTGATTTTCATGAACAATATTCCCTGGGCGTGAGATGAGAGAATAAATATGGTAACTTTCTCTTATTTTTTTCTGGCTCTTTTAGTAACTTTTAAATATCATAGTTAATGGTATGTTCCTGCACTTCATCAAGTTGGGTGAAGGAATAATAATTCAGTATGCTTATGATATTCAATTATTTATATATCTCCATCCCTCCCCAGGCAAGTGATGCATTGGCAGTGCTGCCTGAGTGCCTGGAGGCTGTAAGGATGGGGAGGAACTGGCTCTGACTCAATTTTGGCAAGACAGAGTGGCTATGGGTTTTTGCCTCTTCCCCAGGATCAGATGATTCTTCATCGTGAACTCGACTTCCCCAGACTGAGTTGGTGTGCAATTTGGGGATCTTCCTAGACTCACAGTTCTTGCTTGAGGGGCAAGTTGCAGCCATGGCTAGGGTGGCCTTTGCACAGATTCATCTGATACATCAGTTATGCCCTTTCTTGGACCAGGAAGCCTTACTTATGTTTACTCATGCTTTAGCTCCTGTCTGGAATACTGCAATGTGTTTTTCATGGGGCTGCCCTGGAAGAACACCTGGAAACTTCAACTTGTCCACAATGCGGCAATGCACACAGTATTTGGAGCCCCTAGGTTTCCCCAAGTAATATCTCTGTTGCGCAAACTGCACTGGCCATTTTTTTTCTGGGTGCAATTCAAGGTGATGATCATCACCTTTAAAGCCTATATGGCACAAGGCTACACTATCTGCAGGACTGCCTTTCCCTAAGGCAGTGGTTCTCAACCTGTGGGTCGGGACCCCATTTGGGGTCGATCGACCATTTCATGGGGGTCGCCAAGCAAAGCTGTCTGCCATTTTTTTTGTCCGCCATTTTTTTTGTCCGCCATTTTCCCCCCTTTTCCGGCGGGTGCCTTACCTTCCTTTGGGCTGGGCCAGCTGGTGGTCGGCCTGCTCCGTCTCTGCCGCTTGCCACCTACGCCTCGGCCGGCGCAGGGGGCGGAACCACGCATGCGCGGTGCTCCCGGGCAGGGAAAGTCCTCGACTTATGACCGGTTGGGTAGTCCTCAACTTACGACCGGTTTAGTCCTCGAATTACGACCAGTTTAGTCCTCGACTTACGACCGGTTTAGTCCTCGACTTACGACCAGTTGGGGTCGCGGCATTAAAAAGGTTGAGAACCACTGCCCTAAGGACATCTACCCATCCTACCAGGTCAGATAGCGTGGGCATGCTCCTAGACCCTTTCCCTAAATATTGTCATCTGATGGGAGCTAAGAAGTGTGCCTTTTCTGCAATAGCC
>NW_015386086.1:73764-110357 GCF_001527695.2 Protobothrops mucrosquamatus | reverse complement strand
AAGCAAATTCATGAGTCATCCTTGAGCATGAAGTTAGGCAATTGTGTGGCTGCACTGTAGGCTGTAGGAGAATTGGCTGAAGTCCATCTTCAGCCATCTTCAAGCTTACCCGATGGCTTTGGGTCTGTCATCTCTCTCAGCCCAACTCGAAAGAGCATGTGCCTCCTTCAGTTCCAGGAGAAAAGGGGGAAATATAAATATTATCAGTGAATCAATGAATAGATAGACAGTTCAAATGGTGGTAGTTTTTAGTGTTATCTTGAATTAAGCCAAAGATCTGTAATGGGCAGAAGGAATAATTTTGAGAAACAGGAGGAAGAGCCTTAAGCAAGACAATGGGCAGATTAAAAGAAACTTGAGCCTGGCCAAGCCCTGTAACTCGAGTAAGCATTTTAGACAAAACCATCCCTAGTTCTCAGGAAGATAAATGGAGGAAGTCGGAAACCTTCAGACTTGGACAATTGTGTAACTATATGCTTATAATTGTGCACGACTTAGGCTTTCTAGTCTGGTCTACCTTGGAGGCTTGGCAAGATCCATCATGGTTCACATGCTAGGAATAATAAGAGAAAGGGCTTTGACTCCAGCATTGTTTTTCCAGTGGCAGATGCAGTTTGACAGTTTCCAGGTGGCCAGTGGCGAGCAGGTACATGTCTCAGTGAAGACCATTCCTCCTGGGATGTTCAAACTCAACCAAAGCTATGCAGTCACTGACAACCAAGCAGGTAAGACAACTTTACAGGGCACATAAACCATGTTTGCATCACCTCATGATAAAGAATCTCCAAATGTATATTTAGAAAACCTGAAACTACTTTTGCTGGACATCAAAAACTTTAGCAATAGTAGTTAGGCTTATATGCTGCTTCATAGAGCTTTACAGCCCTCTCTAAGTGGTTTACAGAGTCAGCATATTGCCCCCAATAATTCTGCATCCTCATTTTACCAACCTCGGCAGGATGGAAGGCTGAGTCAACCTTGAGGCAGTCAGGATCGAACTCCTGGCAGTGGGCAGCCTGCAATACTGCATTCTAACCACTGCGCTCACCACGGCTCTCAGCATAGAGCAGTGATGGCGAACCTTTTAGAGGCCAAGTGCCCAAACCCCAACCCCAAACCCACTTATTTATCGCAAAGTGCCAGGGCATTGTGGTGCCCTCAGGGGGGGCATGGGGATGTGGCCCACTGGGTGGGCGTGTCTGGGGTGGGCATGGCCACCTCGATGCTGCTCATGGGGGGCACGCCTGTGGGGGCCGGGCAGGGTTGGGGGAGATCCAGGGGGTCTCTGGCGGGTGAGGCGGTGGGCAGGAGGTCCAGCATAGATGGGGGGAGGCATGCAATCCTAGCTGGGACTGGGGGGCCATGGTGCCCAGTTATCCGGCTTTCCCTGCTCGGGGTGGCCTTTGGCTTGCTGGGTGTGGGCATGCTCTACCACTTCTACTTGAGCGTGCTAGCTGGCCGTTTCGCCTCCTTTGTGCTGGGTGCGGCTGTTGCCCCGGGTGGCAGCAGCAGCCTAATGGACCTGCGCAAGCTGCTGGCAGCAGCAACACGCATGCTCATAGAGAGGGCTCCGAGTGCCGCCTCTGGCACGTGTGCCATAGGTTCGCCACCACTGGCATAGAGAGTTGCAAAATATTTAGTAAATAAAGAAGAGAAATGGTCAGGAGATCATTGGGAGGTTTTAAACTGGGATAAGAGGGAAAACACCACTTCCAGAACAGAGTACCTGCAGCCAACTTTGAGCTCCCTCTGGTGTGAGCTGATAACAAGATACAGATAGTCCTCCACTTATAACCATTTGTTTAGTGACTGTTCGAAGTTACAAGGGCATTGAAAAA
Organism: Protobothrops mucrosquamatus; assembly: GCF_001527695.2. Lineage (NCBI taxonomy): Eukaryota > Metazoa > Chordata > Lepidosauria > Squamata > Viperidae > Protobothrops > Protobothrops mucrosquamatus. The sequence continues at coordinate 108,519 of NW_015386086.1, read as the reverse complement.
AGTGACTTATGACCGTTTTTCACACTTAGGACTGTTGCAGCATCCCCTGTGGTCACATGGTCAAAATGTAGGCGCTTGGCAACTGGCATGTATTTGTGACAGGTCCATTGTCCTGGGGGGGGTGTCATGTGAGCAAAAGGTCACACCATTTATAACCTTCCCAGCTGGCTTCTGACGAGCAAAGTCAGGGGGAGAAGCCAAATTTGCTTAATGACCACATGATTCCCTTAACAACCGCACTGATTTATTTAACAACTTTGCCCAAAAGATTGTAAAACGAGGCAAAACTCTTAACCAAACAACCGCCTTACTTAGTGTTGGAAATTTGGGGCTCAGTTGTGGACTGCCTGTACAGTCACTGCCATGAAGTCACGTCCTGGGGGGGGGGAACTAGTGGGGCATCTTTGTGCCACAGCAAGGAGGCTGTGTGGTTGTAGCCTCTTGACAATAAGAGACTATTTTGCACAGGAAACCAGAAAAATAAATGAAGCGATATATTTACAGGGGAGACTATTGCTACAAAGCAGACATGTCAAACTCCTGACCCGCGGGCCGGACGCATCCTGCCGAAACCACGCCCACCCCATTGCCGGCAATGGGGGAAAAGTCGCGATACGTCGTGCGATGTCACATGACGTTGCGAGTTTGACATGCCTGCTATAAAGGAACTTGTCATGTGATGAGGCTTAATTTTCTACCCATGTCCCCCTCCTTCAGGACCTGAGTTCCACTACAGATGGGTACCAGCTGCCCGGGCTATTGAGGTGTCTGCTTCCAAGGCCGTCACTGTGCGCCTCTGCCATCGGCTGATGCTGGAATGCACAGAACTGCACCAATCTTTCCATCAGCAGGTGGGATCATAACGGGAGAAAAGTCAAATGCGGGGAACACCCGTGGCACGGGGGATGGTGGTTAAAAGAAAGGGAAACTGAGGCCAGGTGCGTTTCAGGAAGCGAACAATGTTGGTAGAAGTAAATGTTGGAAGCAAACTTTTCTGGCTTGGCATCAGGAACGCCGGAAGGGCAGCTTAGGATGATGTCTGTTGCGACTCACAGTGTTCCTTTCTTCCTTGCTCTCCAAGCTTTTTCCCGTTGCGCCATCTAGGGATGGCCAATCGATGGCTCGTTTCCCCCCTGTTGTTGTTTTTTCCCCAAAAAATACATAGAAAAAAAATCACTTGAACTATTAAACCATAAAACTGCATCACAGGTAGTCTTCGACTTGCAACAGTTCGTTCGGTGACCATTCCGAGTTACAACGTCATTAGAAAGAAAAGTGACGACCATTTTTCACACATACAATCGTTGCAGCATCTCCAGGGTCACGGGATCAAAATTCAGATGCTTGGCAACTCACTCTTCTTTTGCAGTGTCCTGGGGTCGTGTGATTCCCTTTTGGTACCTTCTCACAAACGAGGCCAATGGGAAAGCCAGATTCACTTAACAAACATGCAACTAACTGTCAAGTTTCGAAGCACGGATTTGCTGGTGCGACAAATATTGCTTCTCAGCTTGCCAACTAATTTGGGGGGAGGGAAGAGAGGTTTGGAATGCAGACTTCAAAAATTAAGAAGCCAGACTGTGAGACTCAAGGACGTTACGCCAGGTGTCTGGCCAGACCTAGAGATGCTTTCTCATAACAATATTTTTCTACTTGATTGGGCAACATGACGTAATCCAGAGAGAGGAGGGAGAATTCAATGTTTTTACTATGTGGGCTTGGGAGGGGCCTTGCCAGAGCTGGTTTTGGTTTCACTAGTGCCGAAGTGATGTGCTCAATAAAGTTTTACATTAAGAGATCGGAATGCAAGGTGTTTTTTTGGTTGGGTCCGTCAGTCGGAACCTTGACACTAACTTAAGAACTGCAGTGATTCACTTATCAACTGTGGCAAGAAAGGTCATAAAATGAGGCAAAGCTCACTTAACAACTGTCTCACTTGGCAACAGAAATTTTGGGTTCAGTTAGGGTTGTAAGTCGAAGACCATCTGTAATAGTCCAAATACGGTGGTGAAAATGAATTCTGGAACTCTGAACTTGTTTGGAGGGACTTTTTTTTAATGCTCAATTTATTTTGCTCTATTTTGTCGTCATTGGTGACTCTTGTAAAACTCAAAGTAGAATTTTGCTTATTTGTTTTTTTTTAATGGCTTGTTTTCTGCCAGGTATTGGTTTCCAAACATCGCCCTGCAGTGCTACAGTATGAGTTCCTTCTTCCTTGTCTGTGCATAGAGGTGTGTGCATCGTCTCAAGAGGCTCTGAGTGAGATTCTTTGAAATGGGACAATATGTAAAATTTGGGGGAAGGGATTAAAGAACCCTGCAAAAATTCAGTCTCCTGAGAGATTTCACTAGACTCCTTTGCATATTTATTGATTTATTTATTCATCAACATTATATGGCCGCTCATCTCACCCAAAAATAAGTGACTCTGGGTGCCGTTAAACAAAAATATAGAATGCCTAAACATAAATGCCTGCGTTGGTCTCTGCAGAAGGTGGGCAGATATTATTTGAGGTGCTCTGGACAATTCCCATCCTTGGCCCCACCTGAGGTCAACCACTTGGCCAAGAAATGGGAAGCAGTCAACTTGGATCTTTCTGACTTAGCTTTCTTTTCTGCAGGCATCGCATAACTACAGAGACAGCTTGCGCAAGATTGTGTGTCCATTCCAGGATCAGCCAGAAGCCTGTGAGTTCTGCTTTAGACAAGATTGATGACAGGTTTTTTTTTAATTAATTGGTTGATCGGGAGCTGGGATGCCATAGGTTATGGGAAGAGTTGTTGGCTCACAAATGGCAAATACAGTGGTAGCTTGGGACTCATCGTTAATTGGTTCCCAGAGACACAATGAGTACCAACAATGATGAGTACCAAACTCATTTTTCCTTTAAGACAGACATGTCAAACACAAGGCCCGGGGGCCGGATGTGGCCCGCGAAGTGGTTTCATGTGGCCCACAAAGCCATCCTGGAAACAGTGAGGGAACGGCCCCCGCTGCCTTGGCCCTGGCCCAGGCTGGCCGGAGCCAATGTACAATTTTGTGGTGGCCATCTATGCTGAAATGCATTCAGTCTTAGCTCCACAAGGCCGTCTAGAAACAGCGAGGAAGTAGCCCCTGCCGTGTCACCCCCGCCCCCTGGGTGCATGCTGGGGAGGTGTCACCCTTTGTGAGGAAGGAAGAAATGGACCATGCCTTGGCGCTTGTCCCGGTCCCACCCCCTTCTGCCAGAGACCCTCAGATCTGTCCTACTCCTGTCCAGGCCCCCACAGGCACCCTTGACGTGAACGATGTAGAGCTGGCCATGCCCACCCAGTAGGCCACACCCACTCCATCCACATCCACCCAGTAGGCCGCACCCACCTTGGCCACACCCACCCGGCCCCCCGAGGACAACCGCAATGCTAATGCGGCCCTCAATGAAATTGAGTTTGACACCCCTGCTTTAAGGAATAATGTAGTGAGTCACAAAGTAGCCAACCCCGGCAAATTCTAACTTGTGCGTGACTACTGAACAAACAATGAATACCAGGACAAAATGTTTACATCAAAATGTGCTGAATACCAAATTTGATGAGTTTCAAAGCAGTTGAGTACCAAGGTATCTTATGCCCATACTGTGGAATCCTTGGTGCTCTGAGCTTGGTTGTTTGCTTGCAGGCATTTCATTACCCAACTAGGTAATATCTCCAGTGCTAGGGACAGTGGGATTTGTTTCCTGCTTATATATAATAGTTTGCCCTGCCAGTGTTGATGGGGGTGTGATCCTGTCGTTGACAGTTCCTTGATAAGGGTATTGTTTGCTTGATTTTTGTCTGGTGTTAATCCCTGCTTATATGCATGTTGGCTATGAAAGTGTTTTTGGTTCCTTCTTAGCTTTTTTATTGTCACACTTCAATAGTGGGTAGGTGTGGATTATCTCTTCATGCCCATATCTTAGTGGCCTTTAGAGCCTTGCCGGTTTTTCCTCTCTACTCAGGAAGTCTATTATTTAGCTTGGAGGCAAGAAACAGACTGATGTGATAGCAGGAAACTAGTAATCTGGAATGTAACTGGGAAGACAATAGATCAATATGGAGAACAGGTTTTGTTTTTGTGTTTTTATTAACCTCACCTTTTTACCAGTACCTTGTTGTTCACACATTGTTTATCTTGTTGCAACGAAATATTCATTGGCTAATTTCTACATAAAAACATAGTTTAGAATAATAGTTTAAGGCAGACATGTCAAACACAAGGCCTGGGGGCTGGATGCGGCCCGTGAAGTGGTTTCATGTAGCCCGCGTAGCCATCCTGGAAACAGTGAGGGAACGGCCCCCGCTGCCTTGGCCCTGGCCCAGGACGGCCGGGAGCCAATGTACAATTTTGTGGTGGCCATCTATGCCAGTGGTGGCGAACCTATGGCATGGGTGCCAGAGGCGGCACTCAGAGCCCTCTCTGTGGGCACGCACGCCGTCGCCCCAATCCTAGGCCTTCAGCTGGGTTTTATAAAACCTTTTTGCTTTAGGCCTCCGCCGCCGTGTGCAAAAAAAAAAAGTTCAATCAATCAGTCAATTTCAACTTCTCGCAGGGAAAAAAAAATCTTGCAAAGTTGGAATTGATTGATTGAACTTTTTAGTCCCACCCAGTCTGCCGTTACCACCGCAGCTATGCCCACCCAATGGGCCACACCCACCCAATGGGCCACACCCACCCGGCACCCGACCATGCATAAGTGGGTTTTGGGTTGCAGTTTGGGCACTCGGTCTCTAAAAGGTTCGCCATCACTGATCTATGCTGAAACACATTCAGTCTTAGCTCCACAAGGCCGTCTAGAAACAGCAGGGAACCAGCCCCTGCCGCATCGGCCCCGCCCCCTGGGTGCATGCTGGGGAGGTGTCACCCTTTGTGAGGAAGGAAGAAATGGACCATGCCTTGGCGCTTGCCTCGGTCCCACCCCCTTCTGCCAGAGACCCTCAGATCTGTCCCACTCCTGCCCAGGCCCCCACAGGCACCCTTGACGTGAACGATGTAGAGCTGGCCATGCCCACCCAGTAGGCCATACCCACTCCATCCACGCCCACCCAGTAGGCTGCACCCACCCTGGCTACCCCCACCCCTCGAGGGCAACCGCAATGCTGATGCGGCCCTTAATGAAATTGAGTTTGACACCCCTGGTTTAAGGCACTAGCCTAGGAACCAGGAGACTGTAAGTTCTAGTCTTACCTAATGAAATCTTAATGAGGTCAGCCTGGTGACCTTGGGTCAGTCGCCTTCTCTCAATCCTAAGAAGAAGAAAAAATGAAGTTCTGAAATTATTGCCAAGAAAGCATCATAGACTTGTCTAGGGAGTTGCCTGGAGTCAAGAATGACGTGAAGGCACACACACTGACAAACACACATGCACACACACAGAAACAGAAACCTAAAACACATAAATAAAAATGTACTATGCATAACAGATAAAACTAAACTCTGCCAGATCATTGCCTGATCATTGGCAAACTGAATCAATCAATACTTCACTTCTGTTACAGTTATACTGAATCTCTGGCTTGCTTAATGAATACATATCTTGTCTGTGCTGTAAATGGTCTTTGTCAAGGTCTGAAAATGTTCCTTTTCGTTCTGCTACAGGGGCACTGCGCTTGCTCGGTTCACCAATCAAAAGACAGAGAGTTGTGGTGTTCGAAACAGTTATTTTCAAGTTGTGCTTAGCAAATGTTTGCAGAATCAGTTAGCTAATAAATGGTTAGTTGGCAGTCATTGGCCAGGTTCAAACATCAGCCTTAACGTGCTTTATTTGCTTTAGACTTTCTGAGATTTGTGAACCCAGCCAGTTTATATTTAACAAAATTGTGGCTATTATAAATGTGGAAGCTTAGCTGTTCTCTTTAAATCCAACAGAATTCATGGGACTTTTATGAAGATAAAACAGGATAACTTTACATAATTTCAATCTGTGTTTCTTGGATGAATAACATTCTCTGTGCCAACTCACTGTCGTATAGTTAATAATTAGAACTATTTCAAACATGCTGTAACATTTTAATTTTTCTGGGAAACTATGTAGTATCTTATTTTGTAACTTACCTTACATATAACATGTCAAAAGGGGAAGGAAGGAAGGAAGGAAGAAAGGAAGGAAGGAAGGAAGGAAGGATCATTTTCTCTTCCATATTTATTTCTACCCAAGAGAACAGAGTAGCTACTCAGCTGGGGTAGCTGTAGGTAGGAAATGGAATGGTAGAAACCAACATGTGTTTTTAACAGGTGTTTGTAGGCTTGTTTGTAACTAACCCAAAATCCATTTCCCAAACTCATACTCGCCTTTGCAATTTAGATTATTCTTTGTGGCAGATCAAATGGATTACTACATGCAGGCAGGAGGGAGAAAAGAGTATTTCTAAACAAAACAAAGCTGTTGTCTGGGCTTTCTGGAAAAAGATTGTTTCTCTTGACAAAATAAACACTAGCGACACACCTTACAATATAATACAATATTAATGTCATAGTATCAGAACACAGAGGAGGAACTGAAAAGCTGTCAGAAATTAGTATATATTTAGAAATGTTTAATTCGTTCATTCTTCAATCTATCATATTTATTTATCATGTCATATTTATCAGGTTTAGAGACCATCCATTTCCCTCAAAGAGTAACGCTGGGCAGTATAGAAATAACATAAAAACATAGAAATTGGTTCGTTCGTTCGTTCGTTCGTTCATTCATTCATTCATTCATTCATTCATTCATTCATTCATTCATTCATTCATTCATTCATTCATTCAGATATATTCCCTGCTTATTTTGCTAGATGCTGCAGATCTCTGGTCCTCAGCGTGCTTCCATGACTTCAGTTCCAGTGACAGGACCGAAATGGCCGTGTCTTTGAGTGGCCGCTGCTTCTTTCAGCCCACTGTCTCACTTTGCTGGAAGGAAAACCCTGCTCCAGAGGCAACCTGCCAAGATATCCCCAATTCCACCATCCCTGAAGCCAGCAAGGTGAAGGGACATAGAGAACACACTGAACGGGATGAGAATAACAAGGTTTTGTGACTTGATGAAGGGCAGCCAAGTAGCAAAATGAAGGCCAAGTGATTCTGGGAACTTACTTCCTTAGTGGAGGCCTTAGACTGACCCACTCCATCTCCTGAACAGATAGAAGAAAAAGGTGGAAGGCAGAACGGTGTTTGTTAAGGGAATGTCCTTATCAGGCAGATTCCAAGAGAGCCTCTTTCACCCTGCCATGCTGGCTGAGGAAATGAAAGAGAAGCAGGTGCGGGAAGATCATTCTGAGAGGTTTGTACATTGCACCTCTGGAATTCATTTGACTTATTTTCTTTATTTATTCAGGCTTCTATGCCGTTCCAGGGTGAAGACACCGAGAGTCTTACACTTCCTATTGCAGTAAGTAAGACTAAAAATCCCACAGCTAATCACAATCACATTCCCACCTAATCAGTGCATCGTGTCTGGAAACCTTGGGGCAAAATCATTCCTTTTGGCCAATCTCCAACAGATGGGTCAAAAAAAACCTCTCTGCTCCATGGAAGCGGGAGGGAAGAGGATGACCTTATATGTGGGGGAAGCCTGCTCCACAAGAGGGGCCCTTAGTCTTGTGCACCAGGTCCTTGATGATCACATTCCTTCAAAAGCGGGAGTCTTAATCTGGCTTTTCTTTCCAATCTCACTGGATAGGTAGATTGGCTCAGAGCAAGCAGTTTTGGAGATACCAGGCCTGCGCATGTAGGGCTTCCAAAGTAACAATCGGCATTTTAAATTGCACCCGAGAATTAACCAGTACCAAATGCAGCTCTTGTGTTAGGGATGCTATGTAGATCAGGGGTCCCCAACCCCCAGGGCCACAGCTTGTTCAAAACCAGGCCACGCGGGTGATGGGCAAGCATGTGAGTGGCGGATAAGCGCATGCGTGAAGCCCCACTCGCATGGGTGGTAGGCCCTTGTGCTCGCGCATGAAGTTCCACTTGCAGAAGCAGAGGGCCCTTGAGCGGAGGGTGCTTGTGCTTGCGTTGGAAAGGTTGGGGACCGCTGATGTGGATGAACTCCAGCACACCTATAATTACTAGAACCGCTACATTTTGAACAAGTTGGAGAAAAAATGCAGCCAGACGCTCCTGATTTTTAATAACATCTGGAGGCAGCATAGTCCCCATTCTTAGTCCTTGTAAATATAGTAATAGAAAGATTTGCTGATTGAGTTTGCTTTACCAACGTTATTAAGAGGCAAGAAGGACTTAATTTCACAAAGAAATTATGGGTTCTGAGAGAGAGAGGGAGAGACAGAGAGAGAGAGAGAGACAGAAATAGAAAGAAAGAGATGATCCCTTCCATTGTCCTAATATGTAGTTCTTACTCTAGGCGTACATCATTAAAAGCGTAGATGTGAATCCACAGCTCTGCTTCAAGGTAAGAGATCCAGCTACATACAGACACCCATCACATCCTTACAAGATAGTTGCCGCTTAAGAACTGAGTTACTATGATGTATTACAAGTCTAATGAAAGCTCTTGAATTTTTAAGGTACAAGCATACAGTGAAAGCAATGAACTTTATCTAGTTTAGATGCTGTTGAAGATTGTATCTGTGCTGTTATGAAAGTACACAGCCATGATGCATGTATATACGCCAGTTGCGCCCCTTTCTGGATCGGGATGCCCTACGCACAGTCACTCAAGCCCTCGTTGTTTCCCGCCTGGACTATTGCAATGCTCTCTACATGGGGCTCCCCTTGAGGTGCACCCGGAGGCTCCAGCTAGTTCAGAATGCGGCTGCGCGGGGGATTTTGGGGGCCTCTAGATACTCCCATGTAACACCTCTCCTGCGTGAGCTGCACTGGCTGCCGGTGGCCTTCCGGGTGCGCTTCAAGGTGTTAGTAACAACTTTTAAAGCGCTCCATGGCAATGGACCTAGGTATTTGCAAGACCGCCTCCTACCAAACACCTCCCTTCGACCAGTCCGCTCCCACAGAGAGGGCCTTCTTAGAGTGCCGTCGGCCAGANTAATAATAATAATAATAATAATAATAATAATAATAATAATAATATAGGGAGTCCTCGACTTACGACTTGTTGCTTAGCAACTGTTTGAAGTTATGGTGAACCTCCTTGTGGGGGGACTTACAACCCAGTTCCAAAGTTCCAAGGTGACCCTTCCCACCGCGATCATGTTGGGTCTTCGGCAACTGGCCCGCATTTACAGCTGTTTGCAATGTCCCACAGTCACACGACCCGCATTTTGTGAGAGTTTTGTCAAAAAATGACACTTACTTCCATTTTTCGGCAAAAACAGCCCATAGTGAACTATTGGTTTATTTAATGATCGCTGCAAAAAGGTCATAAAATCAGGTCAGTCATAACTTATGATTGTGAGGGGCAGACTGCACTAAGGCAGGGGTGTCAAACTGCCGGCCCGTGGGCCAGATGCGTCACGGCGAAACCGTGCCCACCCTATTGCCGGCAATGGGAAAAAAAGTCGCGATACGTCGTGAAACGTCATGTGACGTTACAAGTTTGATACCCCTGCATTAAGGCTATAAATTGAGGACCACCTCTAAAGCAAAATGCGCCATTCCAAAGGAAAATTACTCAGCGCAAACTACGTCTTTGTAAATCTTTGATACTTGGTAAACAGTCATCAAAAAGTCTTTTAAAATGTATCTGTCATACATTTACAGTATAGAAATCTGATTGTTGTAGTTATCCGGAGTTATATTGTATAAGAAGGGGGCCATGTAAGTCTTTTAAATAAAGAAGCAAAATAAATAAAAAAAGCATAGAAAGTTTCTCCAAGGACAATAGACAATAGCAGCATATAATATGCATATTTATTTAAAATTCTGTTGATTATCTCAAGTAGTGTTAGAAGATGATGATGTGATACCTCTAGAAAGGTTGCTATGGGCTACGTCTGCATGACTACAAATGACTCAGTCCTTAGAAAAAATACCTAATGTAGGGATTGCTAATATGTTATCTGCAAGGTACCTCTGCTTTGCCTACATACCTGTGACTTCCCAAATTGAATTAAAATAGAAATGATGGCAAATCACATTAGATCTTTTTTGATCTTGTATGAGATGTCATGAGAGTTTAAGTTAAAATACACGAGGTCCAGTGAGATTTTGGCAAAGTTTAATTTTTAAAACAATGTTATTATTACTGGTTGAATTACAGATTTCCCTCCCCCCATAAATTATAGTAAATCATCATTTCTAGAAGTCTTTAAAATCAAGTTAAATAGGCTGCATCCTTCAGGCAATAATTAAAACACTTACTATAGCTCAGTCCTTTGATTTAGGGCAGTTCCTCATTCTAGTTTGTATGACAAATATTTAATGAAGAAAGGTATGAGGTTAACAGGAGGACTTAATTTTTTTTGAGTATTAAATCTGTGTAAATATTAACTGCAGGGTTTTATATGATGAGTCACAACTCAATGATTTATCTTTTTTAGTTTTCTTACATGAACAGCAGCCACATTGAGTGCCCACGCCAGACAGGTGAGTCTACCTAAGTCACAATGCGAACCTCTATCTTTGTTTTCAGGGAGAGACCCTGGGATTAATGATGAATCTGTACCTGTTGAATTGAATGAGTTTATTAGGATACCAAGCCCCTCATTCAGGAATATCAATTTCTTTGTACTGTTCTTCTGAATAAACTCTTAATGAACATCATATCTTCACAATTGGTACTCGTCAGCTAATGAACCTTTGTGATTACAAGCCATTGCTTTGTAACCTGCTACTGTCTGGATTCTCTTTGAGTATCTCTAGCCTGTGGTCTGCCCATTCAAATTTTCTTTGCAAATGCCTAGTAGAGGGGTCTTCAAACTTGGCCCTTTTATGACTTGTGGACTTCGTCTCTCAGAATTCCTCAGCCAGCTTGCCTGGCTGAGGAATTCTGGGAGTTGAAGTCCACAAGTCATAAAAGGGCCAAGTTTGAAGACCCCTGGCCTAAAGCAACTCTGAGAGTTTATTCCTAAGTAATGGTTTGCAATAATTAATAGAGACAATTTTTATTTAACCGCAACCATAGCTTCCGAGGTGTAGCCTTAACATTAAGACTATGTTCTGGGATTTCCATCCAATCCTGGTTAAAAGGAAAAACTAGAGTGCTTCATAAATTAACGGAGGAATAGAATCAAGATCACGTGAAGTATTAATACCACTTTACAATGCCTTGATAAGGCCACACTTGGAATACTGCATCCAGTTTTGGTCACCACGATGTAAAAAAGATGTTGAGACTCTAGAAAGAGTACAGAGAAGAACAACAAAGATGATTAGGGGACTGGAGGCTAAAACATAGAAGGAACGGTTGCTGGAATTGGGTATGTCTGGTTTAACGAAGAGAAGGACGAGGGGGGACATGATAGCAGTGTTCCAATATCTCAGGGGCTGCCACAAAGAAGAGGGAGTCAAGCTATTCTCCAAAGCACCTGAAGGCAGGACAAGGAGCAACGGGTGGAAGCTAACCAAAGAGAGAAGCAACCTAGAACTAAGGAGAAACTTCCTGACAGTTAGTACAATTAACCAGTGGAACAACCTGCCTCCAGAAGCGGTGAATGCACCAACACTGGAAGTTTTTAAGAAGAAACTGGACAGCCATTTGTCCAAAATGGTATAGGGTTTCCTGCCTGAGCGGGGGGTTGGACTAGATGACCTCCAAGGTCCCTTCCAACTTTATCATCATCATTATTATTAAATGGATCATGCTACAGGTCTGTCCATTTTGTACATATCACAACCAGATGTGGGGCGAATGGTTCTGTGTTGTATACTGCAAGTTGCAATCAATGAATGGAATTTTGTGATCTGAATCCAGTGGTAGGATGCTAAGCAGGGAGATTAACATTTTCACAATTTCCAGTTAGATGTGATAGTAGTTTTCGACGTGAAACTTTAAAGGATATAAAATGAAATGCTTATTTGCTTTGAAAGACCTTTTGGTCTTCAAGGTGCATAGTGTATGTACAGCTATAACTGAACAGGAGCAGAAGGTAATGTTATCAGAAAGACGGGTAGCACCAGCTCACTACCTCCAGGAAGATTGGTAATTGGAAAAAATGTAGAAGTAATCAAAAAAGGGCAGATTTCAAACTTATAAGATCTGGGGGTTTGTTTGAAAAAAAAAGTCCAAGATTTAGGCATTAAGATGAACTCAGCTATTTATTTTTAAAATCAGACCTGATTGCTCAAGTCTTTCACATAAAAAAAACTTGCCTCATTCCTCTGTTGTGAAGTATTTCTTCATTTCAGCAATATAATCTGGGCCAGAACGAGTGAGAAACATTGACTTGTTAATATTCAAACCTTTGGGAAACATGATCTTCTAGAACAGTGTTTCTCAACCTTGACAATTTTAAGGCATGTGGACTTCAACTCCCAGAATTCCACAGCCAGCATTGCTGGCTGTGGAATTCTGGGAGTTGAAGTCCACATGCCTTAAAATTGTCAAGGTTGAGAAACACTGTTCTAGAAATCAAAGCAAAAAGTCAGATCTGCTCTATATCATTGGTTGTAACCATCACACTGCCTTATACGGAGCCTGCATCATTCATCGATCTAGCCCAGTGATGGCGAACCTTTTAGAGACTGAGTGCCCAAACTGCAACCCAAAACCCACTTATGCATCGTCGAGTGCCAGGTGGGTGTGGCCCATTGGTAGGGTGTGACCAATTGGGTGGCCGTGGCCCATTGGGTGGGCATGGCTGCGGTGGTAACGGCAGATTGGGTGGGACTAAAAAGTTCAATCAATCAATTCCAACTTTGCAAGAACATTTTTTTTCCCGCAAGAAGTTGAAATTGACTTATTGAACCTTTTTTTTTTTTTTTGCACATGGCGGCGGAGGCCTAAAGCGAAAAGGTTTTATAAAACCCAGCTGAAAACCTAGGACTGGGGCGACGACACGCGTGCCCACAGAGAGGGCTCTGAGTGTCACCTCTGGCACCCGTGCCATAGGTTCGCCACCACTGATCTAGCCTATTTCAATGTTCCCAACCTGTTATCTTCCAGATATGTTGAATGTCCGTTCTCTTAATTCCCAGTCAGCAGGATCTAGCTAGCTAGAGATAAAGGAAGTTAAAGTTCATCATATCAGGTCTATATCCTGGGCTTGGAAAATTAGTCTACCCAAGTAGCAGCAGCTCTCTGAAAAAGTAAACTTAATTTATTTTCCCAGGAGATATTCAAACCTAGCATTGGTGCTCCACAACTGGGATCATGACCTTTGTACATAACCTCAATGAATTTTAGGGAGTTCTTAAATATGAAAAAAAATTACTGGATAAGTGAGAAGTATAGGTAGTCCTCAACTTATGACCACAGTTCAGCCCAAAATTTCTGTTGCTAAGAGAGACAGTTGTTAAATGAGTTTCATCCCATTTTACGACCTTTCTTGCCGCAGTTGTTAAGTGAAACACAGCACTTGTTAAGTTAATAACACGGTTGTTAAATGAATCTGGCTTCCCCATTGACTTTGCTTGTCAAAAGGTTGGAAAGGTGATCACATAACCTTGGGACACTGCAACCGTCATAAATAGGGACCACTTGTCTGAATTTTGATCATGTGACCATGGGGATGCTGCAACTAACTATGAAAAATGGTCATAAGTCACCTTTTTCAGTGTTGTAACTCTGAAAGGTCACTAAATGAATGGTTGTAAGACAAGGACTATCTGTATTTAATTCTGCATGCATACAGAGTCTTCAGACACAGGATTCCGCAAAACAACAAAAGTTGAAAAGACTCAGAATCCTCGGTGTAGGTGAATTTGTTAATAACCTCAGTGTCAGTACATTTATCACTTACAAGTAGTCCTCGACTTACAACAGTTCATTTAGTGACCGTTCAAAGTTACAATGGCACTGAAAAAAGTGAATTATGACCGTTTTTCACACTTACGACCTTTGCAGCATCTCCGTGATCAGGTGATCAAAATTCAGATGCTTGGCAAATAATAGCAGCAGTAGCAATAGCAATAGCAGTAGCAGTAGCAGTAGCAGTAGCAGTAGCAGTAGTAATAATAATAATAATAATAATAATAATAATAATAATAATAATAATAATAATAATAATAATAATAATAATAATAGAGTTGGAAGGGACCTTGGAGGTCTTCTAGTCCAACCCCCTGCTCAGGTAGGAAACCCTATACCATTTCAGACAAATGGCTGTCCAGTCTCTTCTTGAAAACGTCCAGTGTTGGAGCCTTCACCGCTTCTGGAGGCAGGTTGTTCCACTGGTTAATTGTTCTGTCAGGAAGTTTCTCCTTAGTTCTAAGTTGCTTCTTTCTTTGGTTAGCTTCCACCCGTTGTTCCTTGTCCTGCCTTCAGGCGCTTTGGAGAATAGCTTGACTCCCTCTTCTTTGTGGCAGCCCCTGAGATATTGGAACACTGCTATCATGTCCCCCCTCGTCCTTCTCTTCATTGAACTAGACATGCCCAATTCCAGCAACCGTTCCTTATATGTTTTAGCCTCCAGTCCCCTAACTGGTTCAGTCCCCAAACTCCACTTCCCTTATGACCGTTGCTGTGTCCCCAGGTCTCATGATCACATTTTACGAACCTCTGGCAAGCAAAGTCAATGGGGAAGCCAGATTCACTTAACAACCGGGTTGCTCACTTCTCAATTGCAATGGTTCACTTAACAACTGAAGCAAGAAAGGTTGTAAAACAGGGCAAAACTCACTTAACACATATCTCACTTAACAACAGAAATCTTGAGCTCAATTGCGGCCGTAAGTCGAGGGCTTCCTGTATAGTATACTTCTCCTCAAAAGATTGGAAATAATAGGGCATTGACTGAAGAATGAACACAAGCGACTTTGTTCTTTCTTTCTAGATACTACCTGGAATGTCTCTCTCAATGAGAAATTCCTGCAACTTCACTTAAACTTCCGTTCTCGCACACCAGCTTCCTTTAGTTCAGCCTTATGCCAGCCGGTATCTTCAAGCCACTGCAGACCTGAACCATCTGTCTATACCATCACCCATGTAAGTGACTCCCGGTCTCAAGAGGAGGAATTTGAGGTAGTTTCCAGAAATATCTCAGTCATGACTATTGGGTGAGGAAAGCCTAAAATATGATGTTCTACTTGACATGGACGCGGTAGCAGAGGAAGGACACGGTAGCAGAGGAAGGATGGATTTAATTCAAGATTATGTTTTGCAGACGGGGGGATCTGCCTTGGGGGAGCTGAACCTCATTCTTCCTTGGACAGCCCTGACAAGTTGTGTACTGGTAAGGACCAGCTTACCTTCTTCCATCACTTAGCAATTAATTAAGGAAGGAATCATTCCTTAGTGAAATTTTTTAGTACAGGGAGTCAATTAAAGGTAGTGTCAATATTCCGACAGAGGAAACTCTTCAAAGAACTTTGAGGCATTGTTTACCTTAAAGAATCTTTATTTGAGCAGCATAGCATCAGCACATAAGCGAAGCCAAAATCTGGATTTCCCCTCCCCTTAGCACATAGTATCAAACACAATTCCCTCCTCTAATTAACAGTCATAAATCACATTCTCCAATTAGTTTGAAATGCAGGCTTTCCCTCCTTTACTCCAACCCGCCATTTCTTATCATCTCTTATTTCAAAAGCCCTGAGTTCACGCACTGTCTAAATAATTCCCATCACATTCCTCCTCCTCCCCCAGTATCATCTAATTCTAAGAGTAAAGCATAAGAAAGAAAAAGGCTGCATCTCCATGTTGTCAAAGCAAGAACATCCAATGTTAGCAGCATTGACAGGTTGTTTAGTGAGGAATTGTGACTGGCAGCTGGGCTGTTAAGCAAAGCAGTCGCTAAGTGAAAATCACATCACCTGGATGTTATGGGTTTTGTTATGATTACGATTTTATTTCAGTTTTCCTTTTGCTTCCGCTATTTCCCTCAGGAGAACTGGGGGTTCTTTCTCTCTGAGGACATCTCGGTACGGGGTGGATAAGCAAGTGAAAATAAGAGCAGAGAGAGAGACACTGTGAACGTCACAAATGCAGGGACTAATGGCTGGGTCATTTTTTTAGCACTGTTGTAACTTTGAATGGCCACTATAATAATAATAATAATAATAATAATAATAATAATAATAATAATAATAATAATAATAATAATAAAGTTGGAAGGGACCTCGGAGGTCATCTAGTCCAACCTCCTGCTCAGGCAGGAAACCCTATACCATTTCGGACAAATGGTTGTCCAGTTTCTTCTTAAAAACTTCCAGGGTTGGTGCATTCACCGCTTCTGGAGGCAGGTTGTTCCACTGGTTAATTGTTCTAACTGTCAGGAAGTTTCTCCTTAGTTCTAGGTTGCTTCTCTCTTTGGTTAGTTTCCACCCGTTGCTTCTTGTCCTGCCTTCAGGCGCCTTGGAGAATAGCTTGACTCCCTCTTCTTTGTGGCAGCCCCTGAGATATTGGAACACTGCTATCAAAGGTTACAGGTAGTCCTCGACTTACAACCGCAATGGGGGACCAGAAATTCTGTTGCTCAGTAAGGAGGTTGTTAAGTGAGCTGTGCCCAATTTTACGACGTTTTTTCCCACGGCTGTAAAGCAAATCACTGCAGTTGTTAAGTGAATTATGCAATCGTTAAGCGGACCTGGCTTCCCCCCCATTGACTTTGCTTCTCGGAAGCCATCTGAGTATGGTTTGCAAATGGTGACCAGGATGCTGCAACCATCATAAATTGTTGCCAAGCCCCTGAATTTTGATCCTATGACCTTGGGGATGCTGCAGTGGTTATAAATGCAAGGACTGGTCGTAAATCCCTTTTTTTCAGTGCCCTAACTTTGAATAGTTACTGAACAAATGGATCCAAGTCGAGGACTGCCTGCATCTGCAAATTAGCTAACAAATTAGCTAAGCAACGGGTGGAAACTAATCAAGGAGAGAAGCAACCTAGAACTAAGGAGAAACTTCCTGACAGTTAAAACAATTAACCAGTGGAACAACCTGCCTCCAGAAGTGGTAAATGCTCCAACACTGGAAGTTTTTAAGAAGAGACTGGACAGCCATTTGTCCAAAATGGTATAGGGTTTCCTGCCTGAGCAGAGGGTTGGACTAGATGACCTTCAAGGTCCCTTCCAACACTACTACTACTACTACTACTACTACTACTATTACTACTACTACTACTACTACTATTATTATTATTATTATTATTATTATTATAAAACTTGATAAGAATAAAATGCCAGATCAACGGGAGCACCGAGGTACACATTAACACATTTCATCCCTATGCAGGTAGTTCTCGACTTACGACCGCAACCGAGTCCAAAATTTCCGTTGTTAAGTGAGACATCTGGGAAGTGATTTTTGCCCCATTTTAACGACCTTTCTTGCCTCAGTTGTTAAGTGAATCACTGCAGTAACCCGGTTGTTAAGTGAATCTGGCTTCCCCACTGACTTTGAGTATCGCAAAAAGGGGATCACGAGACCTTGGGACACAGCAACGGGTCAATAAATATGAACCAGTTGCCAAGCATCTGAATTGTGATCGCGTGATCCTGGGGAGGCTGGCAAAGGTCGTAACCGTGAAAAACGGTCCTAAGTCACATTTTTCAGTGCCGTTGTAACTTTGAACGGTCACTAAATGAACTGTTGTAAGTCGAGGACTATCTGTACTGAGTTCCACTGTCCCATTCCACCTCTTTTTTTTTGTTTTGTTTCATTTGTCAGGTGTGGCGTTCTGATGTACAGTTTGCTGGCAAGCGACTTCTGTGTCCAGATGGTAAGTTACAAGACTGTCCCGTGAAGAATAGGGTAAATAAACAGGAGGCTGTGTGATCTTATTGTGAAAAATGTCCATTATATTGTGTCTTCTGTGGTGCTTCTTGGGAGGTAGAGAGAGCACTCCTGGGTCTTCTCACCGGAGTTATGTCTTGCTCAAATATTTTGAAGAAATTCCAGATCTTAAAGCAGGGGTGTCAAACTCAATTTCATTGAGGGCTGCATCAGCATTGTGGTTGCCCTCAGGGGGCCTGGTGGGTGTGGCCAAGGTGGGTGCGGCCTACTGGGTGGGCGTGGATGGAATGAGTGTGGCCTACTGGGTGGATGTGGCCAGCTCTACATCGTTCGCGTCAAGGGCGCCTGTGGGGGCCTGGGCAGGAGTGGGACAGATCTGAGGATCTCTGGCAGAAGGGGGTGGGACCGGGGCAAGTGCCAAGGCATGGTCCACTGGAGGAGCCTCATTGTTCCTCTCAGGCCTTGCGGGGGGTGAGGGGGCTTATGGAGCTAAGACTGAATGCATTTCAGCATAGAGGGCCACCACAAAATTGTACATTGGCTCCCGGTTGGCCTGGGCCAGGGCCAAGGCAGAGGGGGCCGTTCCCTCACTGTTTCCAGGATGGTTTCGCGGGCCACATGAAACCACTTCGCGGGCCGCATCCGGCCCCCGGGCCTTGTGTTTGACATGTCTGTCTTAAAGAAACAAGCTAGAGCAGTGGTGGCGAACGTATGGCACGCATGCCAGAGGTGGCACTTGGAGCCCTCTCTGTGGGCACACGTGCCATTGCCTTAGCCTTGCCTCCCCCCGCGACCCCCTCACCCGCAGCCCCCCGGAGGAGAGTTGCCCCCGAGCATGGCCCACATGGGGCAGCACAGCCAAGGACATGGCAGCCAGGCAGCGTAGACAAGACTCCGCCCTTACGCCCCATCGCGCACAGTTGATGCTGTGGGGTGCAGGCAGAGGGCGTGGCCGCCATGGCGCTGCTGGGCTGCCTGGGTGATCTGCGGTGGACCCTGGAGGCGGTGAGTGGCCCTGCGGGCAGGCAGGGTAGGGGCGTGGGGCAGGGCCAGTTTTTGGGCACTCAGTCTCTAAAAGGTTCGCCAACACTGAGCTAGAGGATTTATGGAAGGGTCGACAATGGTGGTTCAAACCAATGAATGAAAGCATTAGGACATTCCTGAGAAAGCAGAATGACATGATTAATGATAGCAATCTGAGGAATTACTAGCATTCCTTTCTCTCTCTGATGGCCACAGGAAGAAATGATATGACAATCTCAATTAAAGATTAACAAGGGAAAGCACAGATAAAAATGTTGCAATGAAGGTAGCAGATCCATTTTCTCCTGTTCTTGTTTTTCCAACCTTACATTCAGTCCACCCTGTTTCCCTACGAGTTTGTAAGATTTTATTTAAAGTGGGCGCTATGATTCCAACCTTGTATCATGTAAAATGGATGGTTTGATTAAAAAATTGCCTAGTATGAAAATAACGAATCAGATTTATTCCCCTAATGTATTACACAAGAAAGGGAAATAATTATGCTGCAGAATTCAGAAGTGTCCTTTTCAAAACATACCTGAGTTCTGTCTGTGTTCAGCCAATCAACCAGTCATTCTTTGGTTATCCCAGTGTTTTTTCAAACTTGGCAACTTTAAGATGTGTGGACTTCAACTGGTTGGGGAATTCTGGGAGTTGTAGTCAGTGGTGGGATTCAAATATGTGAACAACGGGTTCTCTCTGTGGATGCCGCTTCCGGAAGTCCATTCTGGGCCTGGGCAACAAAAAAATTAGCTACCGGTTCTGCCGAAGTGTTGCGAACTGGCTGAATCCCACCTGACAGGCCCAGATTGGGGAAAAGTGATAAGTAGGAGATAACACATGAATACATTTCTGCAGAAATGCACGGGTGATCAAGAATTACTTCCTGTAGCGATTTTACATCGCTTTCCTTCAAATTTCTTTTTCTGCTAGTTTCTCAACGACGCTGGGGGTTGCTGGCCTTTGCTGTAGTTTTGGGCCTGGGATTGTTGGCTTTGGCGATCTTCCTGATTCACTGGAATATGCACAAACTCCGTAGAGGTAAAAAGCATCAGAAGAACTGGTTTATAATGGGTGTGGGTGGAAAAAAGGGGATTCTATACTTTTACCCAGGGGTAGTCAACCTTGGCTCTTTTATGACTCGTGGACTTCAACTCCCAGAATTCCTGAGCCAGCTATGCTGGCTCAGGAATTCTGGGAGTTGAAGTCCACGAGTCATAAAAGAGCCAAGGTTGACTACCCCTGCTTTTACCGATCTCAAGCAGCGAAACAGAACATATTATTTTGCAGCAGAGCCCTCTCAATTTCATCACTGGAGGTCTCCAAGAAGAGACTGGACAGCTATTTGAGCAGGGAGTTGGACTAGAAGACCTCCAAGGTCCCTTCCAACTCATCCCGACTCTTGAGAAATTCAGGCTCCTACGGTAGTCAGCCAGAAGGATAATAAACTTTTTGCAACATGCATACACCTGATACACATTTAATGCTAAATGTGGCTGGTTTGTTGTATTTGGTCATTAGCCCAATACAAGCAGCCCTTGGTTGGTCACTTAGTGATCGTTTGAAGCTACAACAGACTCTTTAAAAGAATACTTACAACCAGCATTCAAAGTTCCCATAGCAAACTATGCTTAATGACCCTGGCGTTTGCTTAATGATTGTGGCAAAAGAGAGTGTAACATTGGTTGTGGTCATATGACTCACTTAATCACGGTCATGACTTAAAAACCAAAATTGCACACTTGTAATTACACTTGTAAGTCGAGGATTACCAGTATGCAGATCTGCTGATCAGGGCTTATTATTATTATTACAGGATCTTGAGACATGTATATTCGCTTAGTATTACATATAGAACAGTCCACACTAACTTGTTCAGTAATCTGTATTTTAAACACTGTCAGAGTGCTGGTTTAATGTTGTATCTACATCGATCTACAGTGTTAATAAAAAAAAACACAAGCAAACTAAAATGGAACATGTACTGGGGACAATGGCATAGAGAGAAAGACTAAAAAGAAATGAATTTGAATTGATTCAGGTGCATGTACATACTTTAAGGAATTATTTCTGAGGCTTCCAAATGTGGATTATTAAAAAAAAAGAAACTCTACCTTTACCGTGTGTCTTGTCTTTGAGATAAATATGTGAAATGCAAGGTCAAATCAAATATCTCATTACAGTCTTTGACTAGCCTTTACAATAAAAGAGTATAGTATAAAAGAGAAATAGTTTAGCACAACAATTTGTTGGGGAAGTGAAACAATGTAATAGGACAATAAAACAACCTCGCTAATTAAACGTTTTGGAAGATCAGTTGTTCCTTGGCAGGTTATTAGATTCCAATAAAAAAAAAGGACCCAAGATCCTGTAAGAAGCATCCCTCATCCCTTTCATTTCTGTTCTCTTCCAGATGCGCCCGGCCGGCACCATTCTTGTCCCATCCTGCTGATCTATTCTCCTGATTCAGAGGAACACAAACAGTTGGTCTGCTCCTTTGCTGCATTGTTGAGGTCGGCGCTGGGCTGCCCTGTGCTTTTGGACCTCTGGGAGTTGGGCCATGTGGGACGACTTGGCATCTTGCCCTGGGTGTATGCCCAACGGGAACTCGTGGGTCGCAAGCAGGGCCAGGTGCTACTGCTGTGGAGTGCGGGCAGTGCCCGCGCTTACGGACTCTGGCAAGGAGAGGCAAGTAGCCATGGTAGGAAAGCTCCAGAGCCCTATGACCTCTTTGGGGCAGCCATGGCCTGTCTACAAAGTGAACTTCAGGGTGTGTCTGGAACAGTCCAGCAATGTGACTGGGTCATTGCCTATTTCAATAAACTGTGCGACCGGCGGGATATTCCACGTGCTCTGCGCCTTCTTCCCCGTTACCGCCTGCCTCAGGACCTGCCAGACCTGGTTGGGGTCCTGCAGGGCAACTCCAGCTCAGGACCCAGCTGGCTCCATGCTAGCGCCAAGGCCCTTGTTTGCCACCTGCTCAAAGCCGAGAAGAAGAGGAGCTCACGGAAGCAGCGGAATCAACCGTGGAGCAAGAACGTCAAGAGACTGGAGGAATCCCTGTTCCCCCTCGCTCAACTCAAGGTGCACAGGCCAAGCTGCACTTGAGAGAGGGCTATGGACTGAGGGTGTATTGCAAAATGGGATCGGTCCCACTGGTTATCCGTAGGCAGAAGTTATTCCTTGGGCCTCAGAAGGATTGGCTTCCTTATGGTGCCTGTGAAATGGCACCTGTAATGGCATCTTGGCCGGTAATGCCACTGCCAAAAATGCAAAGGAAGGGGTCCAAGCTCAGCTAAACGTGTAAAGCAGAGAGATTACTCTGGTTGCCGGAGAGCCCCCCCTCCATCACCTGATGGTCATGGCATCTGTTGCCATAGAGACGGCAGGGTACTGCAAAGAGGAGGTCATGTTGCCTTGCTGTTGAAAGCAGGATGGTGCAATATGAATGTTGTGGGCAGGTGTGTGTGTGTGTGTGTGATTCACAGGTGCTGCTTCCTAGCCAATTCCTCCTGGAGGATGGTAAGCTTGTCAAAAAGCAGCCAGGTTAGGCCCAGGGAAGAGAGGGCCTTGTTGCAAGCTAGATGGACTAAATGGAGAGACTGAATTCTTGCTTTGTTCACTATCCATCACTTCAGGACTCTAACCCACAGAAGGTGGAGAACATCTCTGACATCTTTCAGAATGTTCTTTCCCCCCCCAAAAAAAAACATGGGTCCCTAACATTTCTACTTGTGGAGATACAAAGACCAGCACGAAGTCTGAAGATAGTGATCTCCTAGATAGTACACTAAGAGTCATTCCCCACTGTTGAGTGGAGATTCTCCAGCATGATTGGATGGAGAATTCACCAATGGGTTATCTTAACCTTCCTGCTCCAATCGTGACTAAGTCTGAGTCTATAAATATCAGTACCACGCCCTGTGCTCCCCAGTTTTTTCGACTTAGTCTTCATGCTCCAGACGCTTTAAAGAAAGAACTTTAAACTTTATCAACAATCTATCTACAATTGATCACATTCAACAAGAAAATAAACTTATAACAGAATTGGAATCCCCAGGGGGACCGTACCAGGGAGAGGACTCCTCTGGACCCCTCTGCTTGGATTCCTCACTCAGAGACGGCCGACCTAGGTGCTAGCAAAAAGCTATGCCAGCAGGGAATTAGCTGTTCCCGTTACCAATCCCTATATCCCAATTCTGTCCCCCCATCAGTGCAGTCTCCTGACTCCCGTCAAGGAAATGGGGTAACAAAGCCCAACAGATGTTATGCAGCTTAGAACTGCTCTGGAGGGGGTCAGAATAGGTGGGTAAACACTATCTGAACACCAGAACAGCTGAAGAAGAGATAAATCTTCTAGCTAGAGAAGTTAAGCCTTTTTACTCATAAGCTAGGGACAGCAGCGGGAAGGGGATATCCCAGAACAAAGGTTATTGTCAGAGTGTGTTTTTGCTGTGTGCAAGTGGGAAAAAGGACTTACAAAGTCATACAATTAGGTGAATGTAAATGTAATCAGCCACCGGCTTGCCTCGCTTTGACCACTCCTGTTTCCAAACCAGCAAAACAGGCACGTTGCTAAGAGAGTTGTAAGAGATCTTCATTTTGTTTTGTGTGTTTAATCGGCTGAGGTTCTTTGTTGCTCAGGTCCTACATCTGTTCTTGGTGCTGCTATCTTGGTATACAATAATAAAGATGATTTTTAAAGGAAATTCAGAAAGGCAAAGGGCACTTTTCTGCTTTAGTTATCTACAACACTGCACTGACGGTCTCTTAAAAAGTAGAAACCTTGATAAACTAAAGTCACCATGCTTTATTGAAAAGGATTTCTGTGCCTCATGACTTTGAAAGTAAGCTTGCAGGGTTGTTTTTTTTTTTGAAGAATAACCCCCTGGTGGAAGGGTTGTCTCTGTCATTCCATAATGCAACTTTAGCCAACTTGTGGCCTTTCAGATATGTCGTGTTTACAGCTTCCAGACCAGACCATGCTGGTTCAGAATTCTGATTAAATCCAACATATCTGGAAGACAGCAGATTGGAGAAAACTGTCCTAATGGCTTCAGACTAAAATAGTCTTGTACCTCAGGATCTATTACTGCTTTTTTCTATCTAGATCTAATTCTAGATCCACACAAACATGTATACCATTCACATATACATTTGCAAAATAGGAAAGATTCATTGGTACAAATAGTCCTTAACTTATAACCGCAATTGAACCTAAAATTTCTGTTGCCAAGGAACAAAGTGGTTAGGTACGTTTTGCCCCATTCTATGACCTTTCTTGCCACAGTTGTTAAGTGAACCAGTGCAGTTGTTAAGTTTGTAACGTGGTTGATAAATGAATCTGGCTTCTCCATTGACTTTGTTTGTCTGAAGGTCGCAAAAGGTGATCGCTTGTTCCTGGGACATCGCAACTGTCATAAATACATGCCTGCTACCAAGCATACGAATTTTGATCACATGACTACAGGGAATGCTGCAAAGGTTGTAAGTGTGAAAAATGGTCATAAGTGGCTTTTTTTCAGTGCTGTTGTAACTTCAAATGGTCACAAATGGTTGTAAGTCAAGGATTACCACTGTACCATACAGGGCGTAAGGTATTTTTACTTTCTTATATGCCTTTCCATTTCATCATTCAAATGACCCAGGACAATAAATGTGGAATTTATTTACTGAAGCACATTTCTATTTCAAGATAAAACATAGTTGGATCAGTTGGAAACTGATCAAAGAGAGAAGCAACCTGGAATTAAGGAGAAACTTCCTGACAGTGAGGACAATTAACCAGTGAGATTTTTAAGAAGAGACTAGAAGACCTCCAAGGTCCCTTCCAGCATTCCTATTCTATTCTATTCTATTCTATTCTATTCTATTCTATTCTATTCTATTCTATTCCTGATCAATAGCTCTTCTCTGAGGTAATGGTAGCCTTTTAAGTCAAGATCTTCATTGAGTAATTGTTCTATCTTATTCAAATAATGTCGTAGGAGTTCCAGATCTTACAGTCAAATATTTGCCATCTTTTCTTCTCTTTTCGTAAAGAAACAAAACCCAGCTAACTTTGGAATGGGTCTATGGAAAAATGGAGCAAAACTTTCCTATTCTCTTGACTGATTCACTGCCTCATTGGCAGAGAGAGGAAGCGTGATAATATAATAGGAATTCCCCAAAGGAGTGAAGTAATCAAGTAAGCCATAGTGATTTAAATTTAGCTTGAGATAACCCCCAATCATGCATATAGTTGAAATACATTTTCCATCAGATCTACTGGGGGATTAATAAAGATTTATTTTCTTTTTTTCTGAAATCACACTAATTTCTAAAGAGGCCCATGCCCAAGGCTATTTCAGTTCTCACAGCAGTTGCAGCCAAATTGGGGTGAGTATGGAAGTGAGGGTGGGGATAAAAATCATTACAGAAATAGGTGGGAAATTAGCTTCTGTCTGGACTCGTTCACTGTGTTGCTTTTTCCATAATTTTTTTTGGTTGAACCTCCAATGGAATGCATAGTTTCCTAAGAAGGCATATGGGGGGAAATGCAAGGTTGGGAATCCTATAGAGGAGATTATCTTGAAAAAGGGAACAGGATGTTATTACGAAAATATGAGGTTACCTCAGAAAGCCATGAGGGAGTGAGAGAAATTCTTACCTATAAGAGGGAAAAGAGGCTGTCAGGCTTTTAATAGTTGATTGTTATACAGATAGTCCTCAACCTATAACCACAACTGAGCCCAACATTTCTGTTGTTAAGCAAGACCGCTGTTAAGTGAGTTTTGCCCCATTTTACGATTTTTCTTGGCCCAGTTGTTAGTAACTCAGTTGTTAAGTGAACCTGGCTTCCCCATTGACTTTGCTTGTCAGAAGGTCACCAAAAATGATCACGTGACCCTGAGACACTGCGACCGTCATAAATATGAACTGGTTGCCAAGCATCCGAATTTTGATCACATGACCATGGGGGGGTTGCTTCAATGGTTGTACATGTGAAAAATGGTCATGTTACTTTTTTCAGTGCCGTGGCAACTTTGAACTGTCACTAAATGAATGGTTGTAAGTCGACTACCTGTACTTTATAACAAGAGAGTTCTAGTAGTTCAAATTACGATGAGTATTTTGTGTTCTGGACCATCTTAAAGGGCAGACAAAACCAAATGTTGCAACCTAGAAAAGATCATGGCTAAATGGCTACACCATTGCATGGGAGAACTCTACTTGGCAATATATCTGTCACATTTATAGTAATAGCAATAGTACTTAGATTTATATACCTCCCCAGAGTGCTTTACAGCCCTAAGTGGTTTTACAAAGTCCCCAGCAAGCTGGGTCCTCATTTTACCAATGTTGAAAGGATGGAAAGCTGAGTCAACCTTGAGCCAGTTAGGATCAAACTCCAGGCAGTGGGCAGAATCAGCCTACAATACTGCATTCTAACCACTATGCCACCAGGACTCATAGCTAAATGTGAAACTATTTGGGATATCTGTTCTAGCTTCCAAAAATCCCACACCTACTCTTTAATAATCACAATATACTTTTGACTTTTCTTTTTGTCTATACATGAAGACTGGAAAATTATCTTCAGTCCAAAAAGAAACTTAGGGTCCGCACAAACAAGCAATGCCCCATCTGCAGGATGCAGGCAGCACACAAAACCACACACCCTCCAGTCCGTGGAAAAATTCCTCTCCACAGAACCGGTCCCTGATGCCCAAATGGTTGGGGACTTCTGCTGTAAATACACCTTTATAATTATTGTCAGGTTTTATGGTTACTATTCTGAAAGGCAGCCATTTCAGACTTCACTCTTTAAAAAAAAAAGGGTCTATGTGAGCAGAAATTGTACAATGTTGTATTATTTTTAATTTTAAAATTTAATATAAAATGAAATGCTGCATGTCACTACAGGTAGTCCTTGAGTTATACTCACAATAAAACATAGAATTTCAGTCATATGTTTTTGCGATCGTAAGTCGAGGCTGAGTTCGATTTTGACTGTTTTTACAAAGGTCATAAAGAAAATCAGTGCAGTCATAAAGTGAATCATGTTGTCGATGAGAGAATAAAAAAGGCCAGAAACTGGCAAAAAGCATTGCAAATTGTAATCACATGCCCGTGGGACCAGGGGGAGGGACACAGATGTAAATTTTGAGGATGGGTTGTAAGGAGTTTTTTAACAGTCTGTCATAACTTCAAGCAGTCATTAAATGACCAGTCATAAGTCAAGGACAACCTGTGATGTCATGTTCTAGGTCAGCGGTCTCCAACCTTTGTGGCTTGGCGGCCTTGCTGGGGGGGGAGAGAACTGATCAAGTGGCAGGCTGGCGCATATACACATGTGCAAGTGGCAGGCCAGTGCCACACATGCAGCTCACTTGTGTGAGCAGCGGGCCAGCGTGCATGTGCATGACTTCCCATCAGCTCATGCAAGTTGAGCTACATGCATGCGCGCACTCTGGCCAGCCAGTTGCAAGGCCCAATTACAAATAGGCCATGGCCCCGGAGTTTAGGGACCACTGTTCTAGGTAATTCTAGTTCATGCCCAAGGATCTTTTTTCACTTGGACCCACATCCAAATCAATATAACCCCCTTGATAAGTGGGCTATACACCCTATAAAATAGCGTTCTTTAAAAAAACAAAATGTGATAATCCCATGGCCCTGCCATCAAGAGCAGACATGCAATTACACGTGAGGTAAAAGTGCTACGACTGCATTTTTTTGGCAGTTCTGGGCTGAATCACTCTTCCAACATTGAATAAATGAAGCTACATCTTCCGAAGCCACCAGGTTCATTCCACAACTATCAACTATATAGGTGTTGTCCCAAGAAACGCTGGGTTTCATTTACACCCGCCACGCAAATCCAATCATGCACACAAGACAGGAAATTGCTTTACTCTGTTATAGAACAAAGGGCAATTGGCATGAAAGTTTCCAAAGCAGAGCACTGTTGGTACATGGAAAGTATGATCTGTTGGGAGTTTCTTATCTATCAGTGCTGGCCGGCTCCTGGCTCCTTTCGTGCTTTGAGTTGTTCCATTTCAAGGCTTACCTTTGACTGGTTTTCAAAGTGAAAGGAATTTCTGCTTTTTTAGCTAACAATTAATGAAGGTCAGTTTAATGCCATAAGTTTATACCCCCTGCATTGTATCACAAGGACCAGAACTACAAGTCTAATCCAGGCCCTATTGCAGTGTCTCAACCAAAGGTCAACTTTAACATGTATGAACATCAACTGCTGGCTGAGAAATTTTGGGAGTTGAAATCCAGACATCTTCAAGTCACCAAGATTGCGAATCACTGTCCTACGGGATCACGGGGTAGGCCTTTTTATTAAATTTAAGCCAGGAATTGCCAGCTTCTGATTCTAAAGGACCCATTTTGATTTCAGGTCATGCCACTCACACAAAATGGCTGCTCTGGAATTTTTTTTAATATAATTTTTATTAAGAAATGTTTACATAGGTAAAAGACAAAAATGAAGGAAAACTGCATCATGAAAAGAAGAAAAAATAAAAAGAGTGAAAAAAGGGAAAAGTGCAGAAAACAAAACAGTAGAAAATAGAAAGAAAAAGAAAGAAAAAGAAATCGGCAACTTCTGAATCCTTTTTAACAATTATGAACAAACTTTTTGTCCCTCCTCCCTCACTAATATTGTAAAAAATTCCTTCAGCACCTTGTTCAGACTTTTTCAATCATTAAATCCATAAGTCATCATTTCACTTGTTTTTCATTTTCAACAAAAAGTCCACAAAAGCTTTCCAGTCTTGTACAAGAATTTACTATTTTCCACAAAACTGCTTTGGATTACCATATAGCTACCCGGCTACTTACCAAATTTGAGAACACAATTTTCTTTCTTCTATTTTGCCTAAAACCACATAGTGGCAACAATGAATTGCACAAAATGGCACGTTATCATTCTTTTTATGTCTTGAAAATTGGGTCCTATCCTAAGTTAAGGTAGGTCTCAATCTGAAGGTTTCAAGTCACAATGTGTGATTCCTTTTGTTTGTGGGCTTAGTGTGTGGTGTGACCTCCACCATTACAACCTGCTCAATAAACCAGGACTAGAACAACATCCCGACACATAAATGTTGTCAGTTTTTGTCCATATCTGAAAGCTTCATTTTTTGCCAGCTCAAAATCTGAAACTTTCCGAAGAGAAAAGATCTGGATTTTGTCTGAAATGGTATAGGGCAGGGATAGGCAACCTTGGCTCTTTTATAACTCGTGGACTTCAACTCCCAGAATTCCTGAGCCAGCCTGGCTCAGCTTGGAAACCTCTCCCTTTCCCCTCAGCATGGCTGGCTCAGGAATTCTGGGAGTTGAAGTCCACGAGTCATAAAAGAGCCAAGGTTGCCTACCCCTGGTCTAGATGAACTCCAAGGTCCCTTCCATCATCATCATCATCATCATCATCATCATCATCATCATCATCATCATCATCATCATCATCATTATTATTACTGTTGTTGTTGTTGTTGTTGTTGTTTTGTTTTGTTTTGTTTTGTTTTGTTTTGTTTTGTTTTGTTGTTTTATTATTTGCTCTCATGGCATTTGGGAAAATGCTTAATTTAGCTTGACTGTGATTTAGGTTCCCATTACTGGCAGCCTGGCATTCAGCCTAGGTTCTTTGGCACGTCCCCTGGATTCCAGGGGAAGTTCTTGCTCCGCCTCTTGGATTTATTCTTCTTTGACGTAACCTTGGTAGTAATTGCAAAAAGGGAGGATATTTATTTACAAAGTCAGATCTGGCAAACCAAGCTAGGAAGTATCGTCCCGAATTGGGCAGGTCTTCGAATCTTCTTCCTCCTGCCGGTTGTGAAGAGATTAATGGCTAACTTAGCCAACTGGATCCTTAACCTGCTTGTCAGCCTAACTCCAAAGGTTGGAAATGCTGTGTGAAGACGCCAATTCCTTGGAAGAAGAAACAGAGAAATAGTGTACCAAGGCAGGATTTAAAACGTATTCTGTAGAAAGGCAGATTGGGCCATGGGAAGCACAAAGTCTGTATCATGCTGGTAATGAGTTACAAGAAGAGTGATTGTTTAGCTACCTGAGATGCAGTTACTTGCCTTGCTGCTGTTCCTAACTCACCTGTTTTCTGCCTGCTTCCTCTTTGTGAAGTCGCTGAACTCTGTCAGTTGCTCACCGGTAAGTAAAAGTCTTGTCATGTTGGTGGGAGGAGGCAGCGAAGTTTAGAATCAAACAAAATAATCTCTAAGATCTGTTCCCTTCCTTTTCCTTAGTGTGCTTGTATTTTGCATTATTGCTCTGTTGCTAACCAGCATTGGCATTTTGGCATCTGCGGTTGATCAGGTCTCTTTGATTCTCTGTGGAGAAGAATGTTTATACTGCATTAGCATAGCGTACCTGTCTCAGGTGTCACTACAGCCAGTGGAAGAGGGATTGTTGACAAGAAGGTTATAGTAGCATCAGCTTGGCCAAAGAATTCTTGTATCATGATATAAAAGTTTTGGAGCCTTTCCTTAACATTCCTTAGCAGAATCAACAGTTGCTGTGATATAGAGTCCTTGGTTTTCCCAGTTGCAATGTATGGCTGTGAAAGTTGGACCATACGAAAGGCTGAGTGCCAAAGAATTGAGGCCTTTGAACTATGGCGCTGGAGAAGACTCCTGCGAGTTCCCTGGACTGCAAGACAATTAAACTGGTCAGTCCTAGAGGAGATCAACCCTGACTGCTCTTTAGAAGGCCAGATCCTGAAGTTGAATACTTTGGCCACCTAATGAGAAGGAAGGACTCACTGGAGAAGAGCCTAATGCTGGGAAAGATTGAGGGCAATAGAAGAAGGGGACAACAGAGAATGAGGTGGCTGGATGGAGTCACTGAAGCAGTAGACGTGAACTTAAATGGACTCCAGAAGATGGTAGAAGACAGGAAGGCCTGGAGAAACGTTGTCCATGGGGTCGCGATGGGTCGGACACAACTTCACAACTAACAACAACAAGAAGAGTCCTTGGTGCTCTCTGAGCTTGATGTTTCATTATCCAACTAGGTAACATCATCAGTGCTAGCTAACCAGGTGTTACCTAACTGGGTAATGAAACATCTACAAGCAAACAACCAAACTCGGAGAGCAGCAAGGACCCCCACAGCAACTCCTTAAAACAGTAGTATCATTTCCAGAGCTTAGGTAGCAGCCATATGATGCTAAGAAATGAGACAGTTATTTTAAAGAGTTATAGGTACATGCTATGTTTGCACTCCCTTGTGGACTAAAGGAACTGTTCTAAATAATTTCTGAAATGCTGCATGGTTGCTGCATCACTGGAGGCTTTCAAAAACAGACTGGACAACCATTTGTCTGAAATGGTATGCGGTCTCCTGCTTAAGCAGGGGGTTGGACTAGAAGACCTCTAAGGTCCCTTCCATCTCTATTATTCCATGTTCTATGTTCAACCCTGAGTTACAAATATTCTCTTCTCTTGTTCTTGCTAGAACGGGTGGTTGGCTAGCAATGCCTTATCCTGACTGTTTTTGATACCTTGGGTTTGTGTGTCGTCAGAGGTTTAGTGATACAGCAAAGAGCAGGATATAGCTGGACAAGTTATTTCCTGGGAACAAGATAAGGCATATCAAGGAAGAATGAGCAAAACTGAAGCTGTATTCCAGTGATGTTGCAATACTTAATCGAGACAAAATCTGCATTTGAAGGACTACAAATTAGCTATCACCATAAGTGTGAAGGCGCTTCAAGAGTGAAGCCACTAGACACACAGATCTTTTGCTTCAATAGGATTAGTAGAAAGTAGCTGAGTAGCCTTCAAAGTTTGAGTCTTCCCCATGAGATAGGTCTTTCCTGCTTTGCTTTGTAATGAGAGGCAGAATAGGAGTATTCCCCAATTCCATTCCTTCAGGGGCAGAAAGATGAAAGAAGATTCTAATGAATAATAATTACCGGATATGAAAAAGTGGAAGAGTTTTTAACGTCATTACAAGATATCGCTGAATCTTTATTCAAAATAACTCCTCCAACTTCCTCAAAGTGACATCAGCCTATTAGGAAAATCCCAAGGTTTGTAAAAGTTAAGGCGAAACACTTTTTTTTTTTGGCCTGGGTGAAGGACTTCCATAAACAACACTTTCTGGAAATACAAATTAATTGCTACGCCAAGATGAAAGACAAAATTGGGAGGGAAATGGAACAGAATAAGCTGGAAAATGGCATTTCTGAATTGCTGGTTGGGTCACATCCTGCATATTACATCACGGTGTGTTATTAGAGATCTCACTGCAATGTGTTATTGCAGATCTCACTTATCCTAAGTTAATTATGTGTGTGTAGTTTTGCTGAAACACGTTGCACAGATAATTGGTTCAGAGATCTGTCCAGGATGCCAAGATCAGAGCGATGCAAGAGATTTCAAGAAAAGATATGACGAACATCAATTTGTTGTTTCGTATATCAGGAGGGAACCTCTAAACTCTGCCAGTTTAGGCAAGTGCCTATTTGGCCTGAGCCAAAAGCCACCTCGGGGTGAGAGTAAAGAGCTAGCAGGCAGATTACGAGTACCCACAAATAGAGGAACAAACAACAGTTCTGGAGAGGTGCAATTTACAATCACAACTGAGGCCAGAATTTCCATTGTTAAGTAGAATAGAATAGAATAGAATAGAATAGAATAGAATAGAATAGAATAGAAACCAGTAAAGTAAATCTGTTGTTTTAATAAGGTGATCAACTTTTTTATAATGAGAAGGAGGACACAAATAAATTGAAGAAAAAAAAGTGAGTCTAATGCGTGTGTGTGTACAGTGTCATGTTTCGGTAAGAAGTAAACAAAGCCACTTGCGTGCGGTGCACTCTCTCAAAACAATTCTCCTGTGCGGAGCGCATGCATCTCATAATCGTGTCTCGCCGCACTGTACCGAGCCTTGACGAATCGTCATGTCAAATACAAATACGTCACATCACATGGAACGGATCGGCTCGGCATCGACCGAATACGGAGATTTACAGATTAGTCTTCAAATATCAAAAAGGAGGACATGTAGGAGGACATCTTTCAAGAGAGGACAGAACTTACAAAAGGAGGACTGTCCTCCCTAAAGAAGGACGGTTGGTCACCTTAGTTTTAATCTTAGCCTGGCTGGCTATATTGTGTAACGGGAGCTGGGAAAATGGGTTTATTTTGAAAATATATATCCCGGTCATTGAACCTGCTCTTTCCTCTCTGTTCTTCTGCAGGGCCTGGGCTGTCAGCTAAGTAAGTATATGTTCTGGGTTTTTTGTGCGTGTTAAGCAAAAAGTTTATTTTCTCTCGAATTAGTGCATTATAGTTGCGGTGGGTAACAGTCCTCATCTCAGTCATGCTGGTTAAGAATGGAGAGAGTTGTGGTCCATGACACCTACATGATGCCAAGGAGAAGAACAACTGATTTCTCAGTCATATGTGTGGTTCGACAGGGTTCATGATAGCAACCAATGTGGCTTGTCTGGAAACTAGTCAGACAGGATTATTTAGCTCTTAAGAATCGTCTGGTTGCGTTTTATGATGATGATCCTGCAATATCCCTTTCTCTCGTGCACACTCACATACCAAAGGGGAGTCACTAATTATACCTTGTGATTTCATGCCAATAATAGACAGTGCCTCCTCACGCCAATAAAACATGTTGGAGAAAGAGGGGAAAAAATGGGGGGAGATGGGCATAACAGAGAAAAGCTATTTGGAGGCCCCTCTTAAATTCTTGGGTTCCACCCCTATCTGCAGCTGCAAAGTTAGCAGATATTCCTCCTCTTCTGCAGAACATGAACTTGCAACCACTGAAGACCCCCACCCCTCCTCGGTCTGCAAAGCACAGGGTAGGTTGGGCAAGGGAACTTCCTCTACTGCCCCATTCACTTTCTCTCCCCATCCCCACCTTGCTTTCAGAAAAGAAGGATGTTCTATGTATACTTGGTGAAGCCAGATCAGATCCAGAACTAGATCCAATCCTAGGTCTGGTTCAGATGAACCCAAGGAACACTCTTTGGTGCCCGGAGGAGGGAGACTGCATTCCTTGCGTGCAAGTGACGCTAACTCTTGGATTACTGGGTAAGGGAGGTGACTCAACCATCTGTTCTTAGAAGTTTATTTGTGTCACCTGCTAGCCTTGGGTCCTGAAGATGGGGGGGGGACAGGAACTTGTGTTTTGGTGTTGCTATTGCATTGGTCGGCCAGATCCTGAAGTTGAAACTCAAGTACTTTGGCCACCTAATGAGAAGGAAGGACTCACTGGAGAAGAGCCTAATGCTGGGAAAGATTGAGGGCAATAGAAGAAGGGGACGACAGAGAATGAGGTGGCTGGATGGAGTCACTGAAGCAGTAGGTGTGAGCTTAAATGGGCTCCAGAAGATGGTAGAGGACAGGAAGGCCTGGAGGAACATTGTCCATGGGGTCACAATGGGTCGGACACAACTTCGCAACTAACAACAACAAGGGCAGGGCAGGGTTGAAGAATCTGCTATGAAAAGCATCTGAGTAGCAGCAATGATTTAGGGCTGTCTTCATCTTTGACAAACTGCCCAACTTCCAATCAATCTCATTGTTACAATGCAGATGCTTCATAGATTTTCTCTAGAAGTTAGATGGCAGATCCCAACAGGAAAAAAAAGCTCTCTCCCTGTCATGGTATAATGATTTCGACAGAGGAGAATATTTGTAGCTCAGGGTTGAAATGAGGGGTCCTTGATGCTCTCTGAGCTTGGTGGTTTTCTTGCAGGCGTTTCGATACCCAAACTAGGTGACAGCACAAGGATCATTAGTTGTGAGACTAGGACAGGGGTGGGGAACCTTGGCTCTTTTATGAGTTGTGGACTTCAACTCCCAGAATTCCTGAGCCACAAATATACATTGAATTTGAAAGATTGCCTTTGCAGTGATTGGCAACAACAGTATGATGACTCATTACACAAATAGCATAAACTGCTCTAAAAATTTAGACTTGCCCCCAAGGACGGTTGAGTCTGTGGTTTCACC
>NW_015386086.1:59630-73664 GCF_001527695.2 Protobothrops mucrosquamatus | reverse complement strand
AGGGGTGGGGAACCTTGGCTCTTTTATGAGTTGTGGACTTCAACTCCCAGAATTCCTGAGCCACAAATATACATTGAATTTGAAAGATTGCCTTTGCAGTGATTGGCAACAACAGTATGATGACTCATTACACAAATAGCATAAACTGCTCTAAAAATTTAGACTTGCCCCCAAGGACGGTTGAGTCTGTGGTTTCACCATGTTGCTTCACCTGTTATTTTTGGCAAAAGAGATGCATTCCAATAACCAATGCCTCATTCCTTTTGTTTCCTTCTAGAGCCAGCTGCATTGGGTGCAAAACAAGATGGAGGAGCCAGCAAGATCGGCGAACAGCCCAAGGGACACCCTAAGAGTGAGTAGGGTCTTCTTGACAGCAGCTCCTTGTTACCAGATGGAAACTGTCCTTACTTTGCTTTTGATCCTGCTCTCTTTCTGTCTCCAGAAATCCTGCGAACACACGTTTTCCTCATGGCCCAGACCTATTCTTCTTCTCGTTGTGTTGAAGTGGAGGTTTGGCTTCCTGACGATCGGGAAAGTCAAAATAATTCCCTGGTAAGGCACACAGATTCCTAGAGACATCCTCCCTCCTAGAGGTAGGAAGATCTAGTTCAGTGATGGTGAGCCTTTGGGGCTAGATGTGTCAAAAATTCACAAAGTCCTAACTCTGTTGCTGTGTTATTCCCCCTTCTGCCACAAAAGACAAACAATTCTTTACGTATTTATTTATTCTTTGAAAAAATGCAGTCCAGTCATGGATGGTGCTAAATATTGTATAAAGCAGGGGTGTCAAACTCAATTTCATTGAGGGCCGCATCAGCATTGCGGTTGCCTTTTGCGGGGGCCGGGTGGGTGTGGCCAGGGTGGGTGCAGCCTACTGGGTGGGCGTGGATGGAGTGGGTGTGGCCTACTGGATGGGCATGGCCACCTCTACATCGTTCGCGTCAAGGGTGCCTGTGGGGGCCTGGGCAGGAGTGGGACAGATCTGAGGGTCTCTGGCAGAAGGGGGTGGGACCGGGGCAAGCGCCAAGGCTTGGTCCATTTCTTCAATCCTCACAAAGGGTGACACCTCTCCAGCATGCACCCAGGGGCGGGGCCGACACGGCAGGGGCTGGTTCCTCGCTGTTTCCAGACAGCCTTGTGGAGCTAAGACTGAATATGTTTCAGCATAGATGGCCACCACAAAATTGTACATTGGCTCCCGGCCTGCCTGGGCCAAGGCCAAGGCAGCAGGGGCTGTTCCCTCACTGTTTCCAGGATGGCTTCGTGGGCCACATGAAATGACTTCTCGGGCCGCATCCGGCCCCCGGGCCTTGTATTTGACATGTCTGGTATAAAGGAATGTCAAATAGTTACAAAAAAAAAAAAGAAATATGAGTGGAGCTTTTGAGAATAATTGTTGGGAGTTGGTGAATTTGGCATGTCACCCAAAACATCATGGTGTGTCTCTTTTGACAGACATGTCATACATTCATTATCACTGATCTAGTTATTTATTATTATATGGATTCCCAGACCTTCTCTGGAAGGATCTCTTGCCCTAGGCCAAACATACAGAAACATAATAGACAGGTGGTTGCAAACTCTACTGTTGCTTATTTACTACAACTGTCCAAATGACAGGGATGCTGTTAGCACCATACACATACACTGGAGAGAATTTTCCAAAGTCAAGGAAGCTCTTCTTAATAGAATCCCAAAGTTTCCAAGTCTGAAGTAGAAAGCAAAAGAGTAGTCAGGGGGAGGTCCAAGGGTCAAAGCAGCACAGCAAGTTTGTCAGAACCAAAGAAAGTTGTGGGGTTCAAGACAACATTCAAGACACACAGAATCTCACAGCCATCGTGGCGCAGTGGTTAGAATGCAGTATTGCAGACTAATTCTGCCCACTGCCAGAGTTCGATTCTCACTGGCTCAAGGTTGACTCAGCCTTCCATCTTTCTGAGGTCGGTAAAATGAGGATCCAGATTGTTGGGGGCAAAATGCTGTCTCTGTAAACCTCTTAGAGAGGGATGTAAAGCACTGTGAAGTGGTATATAAGTCTAAGTGCTAAGTGCTGTCTGGGTTCCCAGAGGGTTGTTGCCAACCGAGAGGCTTGGGTCTTATTCTGCAAAGTAGAGCCACTGACAGGTGAAAGCAACCAGAACCACTTGTGAAGAGTCTCAATGCTAGTTTGTTGCTAGTTAACTATGTTTACAAGACTCTCACCGGACAGACCTCATTGCCCTGGGAACAGCAAGATAAGGTTTCAGAGATTCTGGGGGAGATCAGGCAGGTGCTGCTTCCTACAGTGCAGTGACTCCAAACTTCAGCCTCTCTTAACTCCTCCGTCCAGTCTAACTGGAGATTCCACCACATCCTGGTGTCATTCATGACAGGAGAATACAACTCCTTTCTCTCAAGAAGACTTGTAGAGCATCTTTGCTCTGCTCTC
Source organism: Protobothrops mucrosquamatus (assembly GCF_001527695.2). NCBI lineage: Eukaryota > Metazoa > Chordata > Lepidosauria > Squamata > Viperidae > Protobothrops > Protobothrops mucrosquamatus. The sequence goes on along the minus strand of NW_015386086.1, from coordinate 71,236 downwards.
TTCTCCCCACAACAAGTCCTTGCGCAGGTTGGAGGTGGCAGATCAGGCTTCTCATCTTCAAACGCATTGGCTGCTTCGGTTGATCACCTGACGACTCCACCTCAGGTGCCTGCAGTTCCCGAGGCAATGGTTCATCTGGTAATTCTGGAGCAGGTTGCACATTGTCAGTCCTTTCATCTGAGCTCACCAAAACAAAGGGCAATGGTGCACATGGGGCCTCCCCTCATTTTATCCTGCAAAGTAGGTGAGGTGAAGAGAAAGAAGCAGTCTACAGTCACCCAGTGAATTCCAAGGTTGAGAAGGCTCTTAACCTGAGCCTCCAGGGTCGCGTTTCTCAGTCTTGGCAACTGAAGATGTGCTGACTTCAACTCCCAGAATTCCGCAGCCAGCATGCTGGCTGGGGAATTCTGGGAGTTGAGGTCCAAACATCTTCAAATTGCTAAGATTGAGAAACTCTGCTCCAGATAACGGTATCTAATATTCAGCTCTCATGTAAAATGAGGCGATGTAGTCTTCTAGTACAGGGCTTTTCAACCTTTTCACCCACTGTACCACTTTTAGGATATGGCAACATCCGAGTACCACCAGTCACCTAGCAAGGTGTCAAAAACTTGATGACCCCCCCAAAAAAGGAAAAAAGTGATGAAGTACAGGTAGTCCTCGACTTACAACAGTTCACTTAGTGACTGTTCGAAGTTACAATGGCACTGAAAAAAGTGCCCCACCCCCAAGCCACAGCCGAGCAAGACACCTGCCTGCCCACCCAGCGGCACTCTTCCTCCTGTCTAAGGTTTTCATTGTTGTGAGCATTTCTGTTGAGGATTGGCAGCAGGGGTGGGGTGGGGGGGTGTTTGGTTTTTATTCCCCCCATCTGCTGGGTGGTTGCAGCAGGTTTTGGTCACTTCACATGACCCTGGGACACTGTGCCCGTCATAAATATGAATCGGTTGCCAAGCATCTGAATGTAAATCACAAGACCCTGGAGATGCTGCAACATTCCAGCTGATTGGCGCTTCTTCTGGGCTTAGCAGAAGCTCCAGGATCAGCATCGAGCTCCAGCTGGAGCCTGGCGCTGATCCTGGCGCTTCTTTTCTAGGATGTTTGCGTACCACCTGCCAGGTGCCAATGTACCACAGGTGGTACCCGTACCACTGGTTGAAAAGCCCTGTTCTAGTACTAGTGGGTGTATCAAACATATCCATCTGCAATTTGACCTCAGTTCCCATCGTCCACAAACAGTGCAATGAAGTGCCATGCTAGGTCACACTGACAGAAGTTGTAGATCAAGATACTCAGAGACTGCTAGCATAAGGAAGCCTGTTCTAGCCTTTAGAGCAGGATTGTGAGAAGAATTTGAGGATTATAAACTTCTCCTTGCTTCTCACAGACAAGATTTTTGACTCCAGGCGTAGCCTCCAACCAGTAATAATATATTAATGTTGCTAAGGAGTCCTTTGTCCCTTATGAAAGGGATTCCATGAGTATACAAATATATAGTACATATGAGCTTATTCTGTGCAATTTGTTTTGTGCTCTATTTGTTTATTGTAATATACACAAACTGCATTGGGTAAAAAGGCTGACCTTGTTCAGACTGACAGGCTATCTGATCTATTTGGAACGCTGACAAGCAGGCATGCTGGTAATCACAACCCTTGTTTGCATTTCTCTCAGCATCCATTAACTCATGATTGATTGATTTACACAGAAATCTTACCTTTCTTCCAAAGAATGCAGGCTAGCATTCTTACAATACATTAGGCTGAGATTTACTGAATAAACCGCAATCAGCTGGGTTCATCCAATGGTCAAGTGGTTAAGGTGCTGGCCTAGGTACCAGGAGACTCTGAGTTCTATTCCCGCCTTATTCATGAAAGATAGCTGGGTGACTTTGGGCCAGTCCCTCTCTCTCATCCCAATCCACCTCACACAAACAATTATCTTACAGGCTCATGTTTCAATAGAAGAGAATATTTGTAGCTCAGGGTTGAAATATAGAGTCCTTGGTGCTCTCTGAGTGTGGTTGTTTTCTTGTCGGCGTCTCATTACCTGATTAGGTAACATTATCAGTGCTATGGGGTATGGGGTATAGGGTTTGCTCCCTGTTTATATACAGTCGTTTGCCCTGTTGATATGCCCAGCTGATTTGGCTGATTTTCTGTTTGGTAGGTCCTTCGTTGTGGTATTGTTTTCTGCTTGACTTTTGTCTGGTGCTAATCCCTACTTATCTAGGTGTTGGTTGCCTGAAGAAGAAGTGTTCTGGTTATTGTGTTGTGTTCTGTGTAGTATTTTTCCAATTGTGCTGGCTCTAGACATTGGGAACCATAGTCCTACCATATCATAGTATGATATTTGAAGCATAACAACTAGATTAGGTAATAGCTTTGTACCATATAGTATCAACCTTATAAATTCTCAAGACTCCTTTTTCCGCGATGTATTCAAGGACTATGATTAATATACAGTATACTGTATATCAGTGATGGCGAACCTTTTAGAGACCTAGTGCCCAAAAACTGGCCCCACCCCCGCTCCACCCCCTCAGTTCAATCCAATTCAGAACCAGGCAACAGGGAAAAAGGGAGGAGAATAAGGATAGCCCGGGAAAAAGAAACCGGAAGTAAATCACATCTTCCAAGTTGATTGGAAGATGTGAACCATGACCCCAAAATAAGGGGGACGGGAAATGCTTAGAATTGTATATGCGTAACGGAAAAGAAGCCAGACCTAAGCATTTCCACCATGCTGTACTGATGTCTCTGTAACCTTAATAAATGCTTTTAGGGAAAAATATGCCTGAAAGTCCTTTTAAGTGTTTTCGTTAATCAGCAGCGTTGACATTCAGTCTGGCAGGCCTCGGATGGGAAAAGCTCTTTGATTTTTTTCTCCCTCTTCCTTTCTAGGGATCTCTGCAGTACAACTGCTTCCCAGTAGCTCTCAGCGGGGAGCTGAATCTTACAGTCTTCATGCAGCCTCGCTATCATTCTGCAGGTGTGTTACAAGCAACACAACGTGGACCAGGTGAGTTCCCCAGAAATCAGTAATGAAACAACCTTTGATAAGATCAGCCTGAAACTCTCCACCCATCGGATACCTCTGCTGTGTTCTTTTCACAGACTGTACCTGGCCCAAAGCCACAGAGGCCATTCGCCTGTGTCAAGGTATGTTGCAATGCACCGACCTCATCAATACTTTTCCCTCAGTGTAGGCATCAGTAGGGATCCAAGCAAAGCCTGGAATTCCTTTTTGTAGCATAAAAGAACCGTACTTCTTGGATCCAACCCAATAGCCCGAACATCCAGTTGCAAACAATGATTGGAAACTGACCAAAGAGAGAAGCAACCTGGAATTAAGGAGAAACTTCCTAACGGTGAGGACAATTAACCAGTGGAACAGCTTGCCTCCAGAAATCGTGGGTGCTCCATCACTGGAGGTTTTTAAGAAGAGGCTAGACAGTCATTTGTCTGAAATGGTATAGGTTCTCCTGCTCGAGCAGGGGGCTGGACTAGAAGACCTCCGAGGTCCCTTCCAGATTCTATTCTATTCTATTCTATTCTATTCTATTCTATTCTATTCTATTCTATTCACCATTTAAACCATAAGCCATAACTTACAAGCTAGAATGGCTGCATCGATACAGCACATTGAGATGTGACCGTTCGAAGTTACAACGGCACTGGAAAAAGTGACTTAGTATCCTGGGGTCATGTGATCACATTTTGTGACCTTCTGACAAGCAAAGTCAGCAGGGAAGCCAAGATTCGTTTAACAACCGTGTTACTAACTTAACAACTGAAGCGATTCACTTAACGAGTGTGGCAGGAAAGTTTGTAAAATGGGGCAAAATTCACTTAACAAATGTCTTGCTTAGCAACAGAAAATTTGGGGTCAATTGAGACTGTAAGTCGAGGACTACCTGTATTTTGATAAATAACTCAAGGCAGTGAACATACCTAATAGTCTTCCTTCCTCCTATTTTCCACACAACTACAACCTTGTGAGGTGAATTGGGCTGAGAGAGTGAGTGACTAGCTCAAGGTTACCCAGCTAGCTAGGTATTTTTTATATATATAATTTTGCCTTTCTTGATTCAAACCTAATGAGATTAGTCAATCTTATCATATTGGGTCATTTACTTTTTTAAAACAACAACAACATATTCTTATTTCGTTTGTGGGTCCTGTCTTGGAGACAGTTCATACTGCTGGCTCTTGCCTCATACTCAAAAGGCTTTAGACAGTGCTTTTTTTCTAAAAAAAAAAAAAAAAGGTGCCAGAACTCACACACGTCATACAACCCCCCTTGCCTACCCTACAAGGTTCCATCCAAAAAAGATGCCGGAACTCCGTTCTGGGCGTTCTATGAGAAAAAAAGCCCTGGCTTTAGAGACGATATAGTTGACTGCATAAAAGAAAAAGGAATGATTGAAGTGGGAAAAAAGATAAGAGGGGAACAGACAGCCATCTTGGAAGAGTAGGTGCTTTTTGAGCTCCCAGGAAACAGAAGTCCCCACTTAGATCAAGCAGCTCTGGACGTCTGATTGAGCGCTCAATGCTAATGACAAATTTTGTCTTACAGTGCCACGTTTAGACATTTCTGTGGGACTACGGTCGGCAATTCTACATGTGCAAAACACCCCTAAAGGACAGCACTTCAAACTGTGGCCGTATCTGAATCGGACAGACGGATTTAAAGGTCTTGATCAGGAGACTCCCAAGTTGCTAGTAAGTGAAGGTTTCCCCCAATATTGGTCAAGCCTCGTACTTCAGGGTAGTCCTTGCTTAACAACAGCAACTGGAACCAGAATATCTGTCGCTAAGTGATGCGGTCATAAGGCGATGTCCCATGACCTCATCGCTTAGCAACAGCAATCCTGGCACTCCCGTTGCCACTGTTAAGTAAGGATCACAGGCCTTTAAGCAAGTACCAGGAGAGTCGCAAACAGACTGGCAGGCAGGTAAGGCAGGCTGCTTCTGGTGGGAGAAGGTGCACAACTGGTTGGTGAGACACTGTGCGAATGCAATGGGATCGGGAGCGATCGGTGCTGGGTAGGGGAGAGTGTCAGACCTGCCCTAACTTAGACATTTATGAAAGAAAGATGCTCGACTCCATTTGGTTGAAGTGATAGGTTCTTTTACTAAAGTTAAGTGGTTGCAGCGAAAGTAAAGCTAGATTTATTTTATTTATTTTATTTACTAAATTTATATACCGCCCTATCTCCCTTACGGGACTCAGGGCGGTGAACAGGCGATACTAAAAACCACAATAATAAATAAATAGTTTCTGTTCTAGATCTGAGTATTCCAGTGTCAACGCTGCTAATATTGAATATTCTTGCTTTGACAAAATATGCAGAACTGTCTGGTATTTTAAGAGTTAATTCAGACGACAGAAAAGGGAGGAGATTAGTAGGAAAGCCCGGGAAAAGGAACGGAAGTGAATCTTTGCCCTCCAGGTTAATTGGAAGATGTGAATCATGACCCCAAAATAGGGGAGGGGAAATGCCTGGTATGTTATGTGCAAAAGGAAGGGAAATTCAGATCTTGGCATCCATCATGCCGTGCTGACAGTTCTCTACAATAATAAAGGCTTTTTTAGGTTAAACCATGCCTGAAAGTTCTTTGAAGTGTTTCATTAGTCAAACACATGATAGTTACCCTTTTCCCCTTTCCTTGGCCCTCCCCCCTTGACCGGTCCATGAGTGCCCAATAGTATGGCGGGTTGAAGTTTTGGGAACCGCTTTGATGTTAGGTGCCTCTCAATGTAGTTTCGCCTTCTGTTCCCAGGCTGTGTATCCTTAGTGGCTGGCTTATTCCAGTTTGGCACCTCTAGTTCTTGTCAACTTGTCTCCCCTCCAGTTTACCTTCCCATTCCCATGTCTGAACTTTACTTCCCCAAATTCCTTCTCCTCTCTCCCGCGTTTTATGGCAGGATGCCCGCAAAGTGAAGAAGCTGAAGATGACCGACCTGACTATTGGAGCAACTTGCAACCTTCTCTGCTGGCTTCCCCATTGACTTGGCTTGCAGGAAGCTGGCAGGGAAGGTCGCAAATGCTGATCATGAAGCATCGCCAACCGTCATAGGTGTGAACCGGTTGTCAAGCACCCAGACTGCGATCACATGACTGCAGGGATACTGTGATCGCTGGAAGTCAAAAGTACCCCTTGTTCAGTGCCCAGAATTAGGGGATGTAGGATGGGTGGCCCTATACGGCTTTGAAATAAATAAAATATAATATTGGTCGAAATGGATGGCGTATCAAGTTAACAAATCAATAAAATGAAAACAAACAAATTTGGAATCCTACTATCCTGAAAACATCTGTGAAGTAGTGGATTCTGATTTCTTCACATTTTTCTCCCCCTAACACAGGGGTCTTCAAACTTGGCAACTTTAAGACTTGGGCTGGCTGAGGAATTCTGGGAGTTGAAGTCCACAAGTCTTAAAGTTGCCAGGTTTGAAGACTCCTGCCCTAACCTATTGTTCTATTTTAGACTGGATCGGAGAATGTGAGCTTGCCAATCTCGCAGGTGTTCCCTTGTCTCTGCTTTCAGGTAAGAACAATCCTTCACAAGATCTTTTCTCTCCCACGCTTCTTTAGGCTCCCTACAACTACAGAGCAGGTAACAGAGTGCAAGATTAAGGCAGAGCTACAGTTAGAATATTTTAGCTCATTTTCTGAGCGGCAACATTTCTGGGAATTGCTTCTAGAGATGGAAAGATTGAGTTCCTGTAGAGGGTTGGTCTCTTAGGCAGAAATTCAGGGCCTTGGAGAGGTGCCAAAGGACTCACCGAGGAGGGGCAGGAAATTCTCAGAATTCCTGAAGAATGCTTCCAAGATGGGAATTGTAGAGTAATTTTTTTTACCTCTAACCAGCAGCTAAAATGGAAACCAGAAGCTCTTGGATTATTCTAAATTAGGGAGAGAGAAGCTGCAGCCTCCAGATGGAATCAGGCCTGGAAGGACACCATTTGTGGCTCTTCCTGACCACTCCAGGATTCACTGTAGCGTAAATCCTCCAATGAAATTGTAAACCTACCACAAATATAGTTTTTAAAAAACCAAGCCTATCTTCCCCCAAAATAGTCCCATCATTATCTTAGCACCATTGCCTCACCCATTCCAGCCCCAGGCTGTTAAAAATTTAGTGCAAACCCTCATCATCAAAAAAAACATTGTCTATCCCTATTCTAATAGTGCCTGATTGACACTTGATTTTCTCAAAGAGCAAGGACTGATTTCTTAGTTATTTATAACAAACGAGATTTGGCAGATGGCAACACCTGGTCAATCTGATCTGGAGATCAGAAGCAAAGACACATCAAGTCTAGTTAGTATTCAGATGGGAATTTAGGAAGTTTTTCCATGGTGGTAGACTTGTCTGGGGCATTAAAGAAGCATCCCAGAACAAGGCCATGACATTCATACTGTGGCCAAAAAGCACTGTACAGTTGTGCCGGTGAGAACACCAAGAGCTGAGCTTGACGGGAATATTTTATCTGAACCAAATAGGAGGGTAGGTTCAGGACCGGGGATATGACACGGACTGTGGTAGACCACTCGATAAAGTAGATACGTCGTTAAGAGTCCAATTATTGTTGTTGTTGTTGTTATTATTTCAACCTTCCTTGAAACCTCCAGTAGATCAGGTTTGGGGACGAGGAAAGATACAGTCTGAAACAGAAAACCCGAATCACACGTTAACTTTACCGTCAATATCGTTAATGCAATATGCACTGATTATGCATAGGGTTCTACAGCATCGTTCATTGCCAGATAGGTCCTTTGAGAAAAATGACATCAAATGCCCTGTGTGATGACCGGAACATTGCAATCCTTAACCAGCTGTTAATGCATGGAGGATGGGAGGGCAGGGTAGGCCCCTCCCTCCCAGAAGCATCCACAGAGGGGTTCAATGAAGTCAAGATGGCGGCTGTAACTATGCCACTGAGATCCTGGGCATACCTATACAGTCTTGTGAAAGTCAGATGTATGAATAAACCAAATCAAATAGGTTCATAGATTCACACGAGAGTCCCTACACTGGATTTGGCCATGCTGGCTTAAAAAATGAAACCACAAGCTAGATTTGATTCTGAACAACTGCTATAGCTGTGGATCCAAGGGGCTTTGCTTCTCTTGAGAAGGGGACATCCAATATCAATATTCTTCCCAGAAATTGATATTGCAGCAGTTTAAAAATCGGATGGATGGATGGATGGATGGATGGGAAGGCTCTTGGGGGCCATCTCTCTGTCCCCTTATTCTCTCGAATATTGTGTTCATAGGTCTGGCCCAAGATTGAAGACCAAGCTGACACACCTCGAACTCATTTCTGTCCCTTTGCAAATGGTATGAAAATGGCATTCATTCAGTTTTTGAGTTTTTAAGGTAGATAACTATTGGCTAAAAGAAATGTAAATATATCCATATTGTTTTTTGGGGGTGGGCTTCCCGGGAAGATGGCATTGCTTTGATAGACGTGCAACCTCTCATTTCAGACCCAGCTGCTTTGGCCAGGGCCTGGGCCCACAGCCGCTTGGAAGTCCACACTTCCGGTGGAAGTTTGAGCTGCTTGGTTTCTGCTCCGTGTGACCTTCAAGGAGAGTTGGTTCCCTGCTGGCAGATGGAAGAGCTCACCTGCCACCCTTTGCATCCCCATCTGCATCTGGCCCTCCTTCCACATGTGAGTAGAGAAAGCAAAAAGAGGGAGGAGGAAGAGAAATGTCAATCGGAAGATGAAGAAGAAGCAGCTGAGAATTAGAAAAATGATAAGGTCTCATGTCAGTGTGCGGACGCTGCCAGGTTGAAGGGATTCTGCTAAAAATTCCCACTAGGAATTACATAATATAAACCTGGTTGCTGCAACCTTTTCTCTCTTCCCTCCCCAATTCCTCTTTTTTTTTCTCTTGGCTCTTTCATTCTTCCTCCCACTTTTACGCTTATCAGCAGTTCCTTCCTTCCTTCCTTCCTTCCTTCCTTCCTTCCTTCCTTCCTTCCTTCCTTCCTTCCTTCCTTCCTTCCTCTTTTAGGAGTCTGAGGGCTGAGAAATGAAGCATCTGACATCTTCATTTCTCCAGAAGAACTCTAAGAGATGGAAGAGGTGGTCAAAAGGCTCATAGGTGTAAAAAGATGTCCTTTCTAAGAGTTTGTGCCCTTGAAAAATTTTGATGCACACATATACACCCCCTCCAAAATACGCAACTATGTGATGAAAATAATGAGAATATCAGTAGTTGTGTTTAAATGGTTAAATATATGGGAGTGTTGTTGTTGTAATTATTATTATTAGATTTTTATCCCACTTTTTAAGATACATTTTTGTCAGTTCAATCCAGTGAACTTACTTAATACTTCTGCCTCCTATTTTTCCCCACAACAACAACCATGTGGGGTAGGTTGAACTTAGAGAGAATCCAAAGTCTTCCAGTTGGCTTTCTGTCCAAGTCAGGACTAAAATTCAGTTTCCTGGTTTCTAGGCCTCGCCTGAATCACTACACCATACTGGCTCTATTCCAAATATATTTCATCAATTCAATTTCATTAATGAAATTTAATTTCAGTATTCCAACTGTATTTCATTAATTCAATATAGACCAAGGGTCTTCAAACTTGGCCCTTTTATGACTTGTGGTCTTCAATTTCCAGAATTCCTTAGCCAGGCATGCTGGCTGAGGAATTCTGGGAGTTGAAGTCCACAAGTCATAAAAGGGCCAAGTTTGAAGACCCCTGAGGTAGACTTTCCTTGGTGGCATTTTGTTGCTGTTGCTGTTGTTCTTGTCCTATACACTTCTTTGTCCTAGACTTGCCTCCTTTTGAAATTCACCTCTCTGTTGCTCGGCCTCCTCACACACACATTCATTCATTCATTCATTCATTCATCAGACTGGGCTGAGGGACATACTTATCCTTTGACACTGTGCACTCCTGTCTTAGGATAAGCAACCTTTGGGATTGGAAGCTCGGTATGCCTGAAGGATTTGCTAAAGGGCTGGAGGATTGTAAGCATTTCATTGGAGACTTTTAGGTGTAGCCCCTTTCAGTCAGGGGAGGGTTGTGTTTTGCACATGAGCAGAGGGGGCAGCTATACAGGATGCACACATGACTTGGGCTTCCAGACCTTTCTGCAATGGGTTGCTTGTAACCGAACTGATTTTCCCAATGTTCATAGGAACCACAGGAATTCCCAAGACTGCGATCTCATCCCAACCTCTGTGTGCAGGTAGGAACAGAAAAATGGAGAAAAAATGGGCAACCTTGCTTTCAGTTTCCAAGGATTCTCCATGGGGTGGATTATTTTAGCAGACTTCAAAAGTCAAAAAGAGGTTCTCTCATTGCTCTGAAATGGAGCTTGGACTGATTTGAAGGGGGAAAAAAGGCTGGACATCTTCAGTGACTTTTTGCTTCTTGGAGCTACTAGAGCGTGTGGCTGGATCTATCTCTTAATCTAGACCACAGTTTTCAACTTTGCAATTTAGAGATGCCAGGAGGACTGGGGAATTCTGGGAGTTGAAGTGCACACATTTTAAAGTTGCCAAGGTTGAAAAACCCTGGTCTAGATGTATAAGGTGTGTAAGGTGCTACATTGACTACATTTCCCAGAACTGAAGACTGCTCTATGTAGCACATAGGCACTGAGCTTTTTAGTTGGCACTATTAGTCATTATTAAATGAAAAAGCTTCCTATATAACAGAATAACAGAGTTGGAAGGACCTTAACGTTCTTCTAGTCCAGGGGTAGGCAACCATGGCTCTTTTATGACTCGTGGACTTCAACTCCCAGAATTCCTGAGCCAGCACGGCTCAGCTTGGAAACCTCTCCCTTTTCCCTCAGCGTGGCTGGCTCAGGAATTCTGGGAGTTGAAGTCCACGAGTTATAAAAGAGCAAAGGTTGCCTACCCCTGCCCTATACCATTCTGGATAAATGGCTGTCCAATTTCTTCTTTAAAACCTTCAGTGTTAGAGCACCCACAACTTTTGGAGGCAACTTGCTCCACTGATTGTTCTAAAAGGCTGGACATTCCTACTTAGTTCTAGGTTGCTTCTCTCTTTGATTAGTTTCCATCCATTGCTTCTTGTCCTGCCTTCAGGCGCTTTGGAGAATAGCTTGATTCCCTCTTCTTTGTGGCAGCCCCTGAGATACTGGAACACTGCTATCAGGTCACCCCTGGTCCTAATTTTCATTAAATGAGTAATCATGATTAGATAGTTGGGTACCGCTTTGGTGGGCACATTAATGGGGACATGAAAGGAGCCCCCTGTGCATCAGTGATGTCACTGGTTAATCCTTTCAACATGAAAGCAATGCTTCCAACAAAAACCTGAACGTTATCATGATAATCTCCCCATATTCCAGCAATCCAAGTTTTCCCTCTTTGTACAGGTAAGAAGGAATGGAAGTACCTACCTCCAAAGCTGCCTGCAGGATGGTAAGTGCTGATGCAGATGCATGCCTAACTGTTCCCACAATTAGCAGTTCTGTTTATTCTGCAACATTTATTTCAGCTCCAAATATGGTTCCAGGAAGCTCTCTTTAGGTGGGGAATGGCAGAAAGCCCACAATGCAACTGTGGTGCACTAGAACAAGCTATAACACATATAGTTA
>NW_015386086.1:57704-58710 GCF_001527695.2 Protobothrops mucrosquamatus | reverse complement strand
CCTCCAAAGCTGCCTGCAGGATGGTAAGTGCTGATGCAGATGCATGCCTAACTGTTCCCACAATTAGCAGTTCTGTTTATTCTGCAACATTTATTTCAGCTCCAAATATGGTTCCAGGAAGCTCTCTTTAGGTGGGGAATGGCAGAAAGCCCACAATGCAACTGTGGTGCACTAGAACAAGCTATAACACATATAGTTAAAAAATGTCCCCTCGGGAAATTTCAAGGCACCTGGGATGATCTCATCTCAGCCATGCCAGAAGCAGTTAGAGCAGGAAACTTCAAACTCGGCCCTTTTATGATTCATGGACTTCAACTCCCAGAATTTCTCAGCCAGTGTGCCTGGCTGAGGAATTCTGGGAGTTGAAGTCCACAAATCATAAAGGGTTGAGTTTGAAGACTCCTTAGAGGCTTAGCTTCCTTAGATATCAAATTATTACATCTATCCCATTGCAACTCTATGGCACCATGTTATGGTGATTGTATTATGGTTTTATCTTAATTTAATATTTTATCTCATATATTGTATTGTCCACATACATTTTATTTTATATACATACATACATATATGCAATATATATATATATACAAACATATACACACATATATATACACACACACATACTCTGTGTGTGTATGCATATGTATGTATGTATGTATGTATGTATGTATGTATGTATGTATGTATGTATGTGTTCCAAAATTTGAATTGCTAACAAAGAATTAAGGGAGTACTGGGATAGCTATTTCAAACCTTATTTGGTTTTCATCAGCCAGACATACCCTTCTGAGATTCGAACCTGGGCTCTCTGCATGTTAAGCAGAGGTGTTAGCCACTAGGCCACAGGCTCTTTCTCACTTTGTTAGCTACAAGAGACAGGGGAAGAGGATGAATGCTTTTTCCTTTTAGAGCACCCTGTCGGCCCAAATATGGGAAAGAGAAGTCTTTTGCCTGTATCAGCTCAACCTAGAGCCATCCACAGGCAGCAGAAGGGTATGTCTGGCTG
>NW_015386086.1:50706-53975 GCF_001527695.2 Protobothrops mucrosquamatus | reverse complement strand
ATAATGATAATGATAATGATAATAATAAAGTTGGAAGGGACCTTGGAGGTCATCAAGTCCAACCCCCTGCTCAGGCAGGTAACTCTATACCATTTCAGACAAATGGCTGTCCAGTTTCTTCTTAAAAACTTCCAGTGCTGGAGCATTCACCGCTTCTGGAGGCAGGTTGTTCCACTGGCTAATTGTTCTAACTGCCAGGAAGTTTCTCCTTAGTTCTAGTTTCCATCCATTGCTTTTTGTCCTGCCTTCAGGCGCTTTGGAGAATAGCTTGACTCCCTCTTCTTTGTGGCAGCCCCTGAGATATTGGAACACTGCTATCATGTCCCCCCTCATCCTTCTCTTCATTAAAGTAGACATACCCAATTCCAGCAACCGTTCCTTATATGTTTTAGCCTCCAGTCCCCTAATCATCTTTGTTGTTCTTCTCTGTACTCTTTCTAGAGTCTCAACACCTTTTTTACATCACAGTGACTAAAACTGGATGCAGTATTCCAAGTGTGGCCTTACCAAGGCATTGTAAAGTGGTATTAATACTTCACGTGATCTTGATTCTATCCCTCTGTTAATGCAGCCTAGCACTGTGTTGGCTTTTTTGGCAGCTGCAGCACACTGCTGGCTCATATTTAAGTGATTGTCCACTAGGACTTACAAATATAATGTATCCCTTTTTTGAAGTATCAGTCTGTTCTACACCACATCCAAGATCTCATATTGTAATTGTGGAGAAGCTGGGAAAGGAACGGGAGAATTAGGAATGAATGAATGAGCTGATGGGTTATGTAAGGGATTTCAAAACTTGGCAACTTTAAGGCGTGTGGACTTTAACTCCCAGAATTCCTCAGCCAGCCATGCCGGCTAGGGGATTCTGGGAGTTGAAGTCCACATGTCTTAAAGTTACCAAATTTAGAGACCTCTGGCTTATGTTGTAAATAGCCACTCAGCCCAGCCAGGGAGATATTTGGAAATTTCTTGAAGTATTCCAAAAGCTGCACTATAAATGAAGATTCTTTGGTAACTTGAACAGTGTTCTTGTAGCTTCCAAGATTCTGTATTTAATCCCGATAAATGTTAAAGGGACTTCACCTAAATCTAAGTAATTCTTGCTTTTTTGGTCTTGCCTTATGTCTTTGTCTTATGTGGTACTTGACAGGTGAATATTATTACTAGACAGTTCTTTATTGCTTTCCACAGGTGTGGCAAGAAGACGGGACCAATGCTACTATACTCTGGGCATGTTCAGTGGAGCACTGTGAGTGTCTTGTGTTTGAAGACTAGGAATACTACTTAGAAACCCACCACATCAAAAAGCTAGGGTAGCAGTTACATAGAAAATGATNGGCAGCCCCTGAGATATTGGAACACTGCTATCATGTCCCCCGTCATCCTTCTCTTCATTAAACTAGACATACTCAATTCCAGCAGCCGTTCCTTATATGCTTTAGCCTCCAGTCCCCTAATCATCTTTGTTGCTCTTCTCTGTACTCTTTCTAGAGTCTCAACATATTGTGGTGACCAAAACTGGATGCAGTATTCCAAGTGTGGCCTTACTTAAATTCATGAGATCTCTGGCTGAGATTAATCTTTTTTTTTGTTGTTTTGCTTTTCTCCTAGATGTCACAGGAGGTCAGCGATACTTACTGTTTCGGGAGACTCAGGATTCTCAGGGGAATTCCGTAGTGCAAATTATGGAGCAAGGCACCTGGGTGTCCACTGCTCAGATCTCCAACACAGTAAGGTCTTTCTCCAGCCTTTGTCCTCCTCCTTCTGTGAGTCTGACCCTTACTGCAGTGGGCAATCCCATGCTCCTTTCATTTTTTTTCTCACTTTCCTTCTTTACAGAGAAGCAAAAGACTGGAGGAAGACCTGAGGAACAGTATGGAGTTAGGAAAGTGCATGCAGGTGAGTACCAAAACAAGAGCTGGAAGCCAAGGGAATGGAATGCTATGACCCAGAAAGAGGAAATGAACAGGAAAAGGGACATACTTGCTTTTATATAATGCAGGGGTCCTCAAACCTGGCAACTTTAAGACTTGTGGACTTCAACTCCCAGAATTCCCCAGCCAGCATGGCTGGCTGGGGAATTCTGGGAGTTGAAGTCCACAAGTCTTAAAGTCGCCAAGTTTGAGGACCCCTGATATAATGCATTCCAATAAATCCTTGGTGGGTGAATAGAGGTCTCCAGATGGATTCTCCATCAAAACAGAAGGCATACAACACATTGGCACTCATGTTCAGCCATTTGGTGAAGTGGCAGCCCTAGTGATGTGCCTGACCACTGAAAAAGATGTTAGAAAGAATATCTCAAGGAACAGCAGCTGAGATATTTCACCTGCCTATTTTTTAATACTGGTGGACGCTACAATGGGCAAATCAGCTCAACTTCCTCTGTCTGGATGTCAATGATTAAACCAATACTTTTATAAGAGAAGCTGAGCCTGCTGCCAAATATTGCTGCTCTATCTTTCCATGTTGACTTGTGATGGTGGTCCTCCTACTAGAGAAGTCTCTTTAAACCAAGAATAGGGACTCTTTTGCTGGGCTGACTAGGACTTCCTTCACGGTGGAGTCCACTATCCACCTTTCCCTCATTCTTTTTCTGTCCCTCCTCCTGTCATCTTTACATATTGCATGCATTAAATCAAGGGAAGTGTAAGAGGTTTGAAATAACCATGTTGATTGTCCTAAGAACACCACAGCCAATGTGAAGAAAAGCTGTATCAGGTATGCCTACAAAGTCTCCTGTTTTCCTGTCTTATTTTGGGAGTGCTTGAAGATTTCTTTCAAATATCTCTTGTCCGTGTTTTTGAGATGCTATAATTATACTGGAAGGAGTAGAACAGGCTACTGCTGGTATTGTCTTCTGGATCGCATCCTTTGTGGCGGTTCCCACTTCTAACTCTGAAAAAGGCCAATGGAAAAGAGTTTTCTTAGGATTTGAATGGAAGCTTGTGAAATCATAAAAGCTCATGCAATCAAAGACAGGACCTTCAGATATACTTTAGCCATTTCCTAATGAAATGGAAGCAAAATCCAATCCATAAAATCCAACCGATTTCCTTAAAACTTAATAATAATGATAATGATAATGATAATAATAAAGTTGGAAGGGACCTTGGAGGTCATCAAGTCCAACCCCCTGCTCAGGCAGGTAACTCTATACCATTTCAGACAAATGGCTGTCCAGTTTCTTCTTAAAAACTTCCAGTGCTGGAGCATTCACCGCTTCTGGAGGCAGGTTGTTCCACTGGCTAATTGTTCTAACTGCCAGG
>NW_015386086.1:33810-50107 GCF_001527695.2 Protobothrops mucrosquamatus | reverse complement strand
TGGTACTTGACAGGTGAATATTATTACTAGACAGTTCTTTATTGCTTTCCACAGGTGTGGCAAGAAGACGGGACCAATGCTACTATACTCTGGGCATGTTCAGTGGAGCACTGTGAGTGTCTTGTGTTTGAAGACTAGGAATACTACTTAGAAACCCACCACATCAAAAAGCTAGGGTAGCAGTTACATAGAAAATGATAGGATTGCTTCTGTGGAACAGCCCAGGGAAGGGAAACAATGTGTGAAACCCACTCAACTTATATAGACTCTAGTAGGGGTGCAATTTAATTCATAGGCATGCTATAAAATGATTTTTTCTCTAATCATGCTTTCAAGCAATCTTTTCCAACCTGGTTTCATTGAGATTGAGTGGGACTATAGCTTTCTACATCCCTGGCCAACATATCCAGATCTGAAATTCACCGGGTTAAAGAAACCTGCCTTTTATTTATTTATTTATTTCAAAGATTTATATGGCTGCTCATCTTATACAGTATAGCTCAGGGTGACTAACAACAGCAGCATAGAAGACTAAAATACAAAAGCCATTGCATATAACCAAGGTACCATAGCATTCCATACCATATAGGGAGAAGGCCAATATCCTAGGTCCTGTCAAATAAAATTGTTTAATGGAGAAGACCTGGAATTCAATTACCCTATCTGATTTGGTGGGACAATCAGATACCTTTGGAGAGAGGTGGTATCTCAAATAACCTAGTCCCATGCCATGCAGGGCTTTAAAAGTGAAAACCAGCACCTTGAAGTGCATCTAGAAGGAAACTGGGAG
Organism: Protobothrops mucrosquamatus; assembly: GCF_001527695.2. Lineage (NCBI taxonomy): Eukaryota > Metazoa > Chordata > Lepidosauria > Squamata > Viperidae > Protobothrops > Protobothrops mucrosquamatus. The sequence continues at coordinate 49,317 of NW_015386086.1, read as the reverse complement.
CCAATAGTGGTGTAACATGGGCATCTAAAACTGCATGTACAAAGTATCCAAAACTGCATCGTGGACCAGTTAAAACTTCTGGGTGATCTTTAAGAACAGTCCCTAGAATAGAGTGCATTGCAGTAGTCCAGTCAGGAAGTGACTAAGACATCAGTGACTATGAGCTGGGCCTCCTGATCCAGGAATGGGCCCGTATGACACACAAAATAAATTTATGCAAAAGCCACAGCTGCCCCCTTCTCCTCCAACACGAGCTGCAAATCTAGGAAGACTCCCCAAATTGTGTATTAACTGTGTTTGGGGAAACGAGACCCTGTCAAGAGTTAAAGATGGCAACTCTCCAGGTCCAGGGCACCCAAAGAAGTCTACCTTAAAGTGAAGCCAGGGCTATCTACCCAAGACTTGGCCTTCAGCCTTAGCCAATGGCAGGGTCTGTGGCCGGTTAGGAACTGGGCTGCACAGCTGGGGATGAGCAGTGGGCGAGTGAGCAAAATGGAAACCATCACCTCCACCCCTGGTCTGTGGAAAAATGGTCTTCTATGAAACCGGTCCCTGGTGCCAAAAAGCTTGGGGATTGCTGGCCAATGGGAAAATGACAAGAAGGGAAGGGGATGGGCCATGCAGGTTGGTCTAGGACCAATTTCGTCTATAGTACTGAATTTCTTCCCTCTGTACTTTGATGCAGATCACCGGACCTACTGGGTGCTGATCTGGTTGGTTACTCTCCTAGGTAGCTGCTCTGTTCTGCTCATTGTCCTGTTCAAGAAAGAATTGGTAAAAGGTATCCTTGTTTTTCAAACAACAAATCTAGTCCAATGCTGCCATACTCAATACGTATTGCCTTGCTCTTTTCTTGACTCCCTTCATCCTAACCTTGGCCTCCTGTCCGCTAGCAATCCTGCCACATCTCTAACGCATTTGCCTTCCTTACCTTAGGGCTTTTCATTGTACTATTTCTGTGAATGTTTTTCTGTTTTGCACTGCTCAAGCAATTGCACTGACTCCTATTTGGCAATCAAGCCAAGTTCAAAGATTTGCTTTGGTTCAAAGATCATGGAAAACTGGCAATATGGCAGTCTTGCCATTAATATCAAGCTCAGTGTGACTTTCTCAGGGGCCAGCTGGGTGATCTTGGGCCAGTCCCTCTCTCTCAACCCTAGGAAGAAGGCCACAAGGACAAACCACTTCTGAAATCTTGCTGAGAAAACTATAGGGACTTGTCCAGGCGTCTGCCAGGAGTCAACAATGACTTGAAGGAATCGAAAATGTGCTTTATGGATTCTGATATTTTGATTAGATATGCTAATAGTCTCCATCTCACTCGTTTATTCCAGCCACATCTTTCTCCCACATGTTCTTTCTCCTTGGTTTTCCCCCAGGTGATCTGCTTCCTTTCATATCACCCATCTACCTTTCCCCCCCAAAGAATCTTAAGGCAGAAGAGGAAGAACAAGAGAATCGTCTTTGTTCTGGTGGACCTTTTCCTTCTTCCAGAGGCCAGATTCCCCACAAGACCTAATCTCACCAGACCAAAGTCTTTGTTCTCTTTAGACTTTAATTTCTGCTCTGAATGGAGTTCACAGACTCCATTGCTATTTAATTATTCTTTCATCCTCACTCAACACATTCAAGTTTAAGTTTAAGTTCAATACGATGGAGGAGCTGCGGATCATCTCCCATCTGTGTATTTGCATTTGAAGTCATGATGGCTTTGCCTAGCTGTTTAACTCAGAGATTTGGGATATGAATATTTGCTGTCTGATTGAATCAGAAGAAGGAAAGGATCTGCCTTGCCAAGCCTCGCTGTGCGGGGGTTTGTCCATTTGCTACAGAAGTTGCGCTTCATTCTTCCAACTTAGAATTCACCCACAGCACATCCCAGATCGGGCAATGAGTAGGCTTCCAGCACCCCCATTAATGTTTTTCTCTATTTACAGGCTGGTTCAAAATCCTGAAAGAAGATTACAGTTCCAGAGGTAAAGGCAACCGAGGCTCTTATAGCATTTAGAATATAAACCAGGCAATAGAAATCTCCTATCATCACTCCCTTGAACCTCCAGATTATTCTGTATCTTTTTCTGATCCTCAGCCTTTCGTTTCTGTCCTGAATGGGGTTTACTGTGATGGAATGCAGTCTGGACTCCCAGCAAGGAGGGGCCGCATTTCAGAGGAGCAAGAGACAGTGAAGTTTAGATAGTTTGTTTGAGAGGAAGAAGGTCAAGACAGCTCCTTCATAGGAGTTGTTGGAGTATATCTTTAGTGATGCAAGCAGTTTGCTGTAGTTTGGCAAGATTGATGTTGAGATCCAAAACCCAAGAAGGATATGTCGAATTATTTCAGAGAAGTTTCCCTTATTGTTCCTTATCTATGGATAGAAGTCTTTCCAAACTAAAGTTCCAAGACATCAGAATAGCAATAGCAATAATGCTGAAGACTTATATACTGCTCCATAGTGCACTACAGCACTCTCTGTGTGGTTTACAAAGTCGGCATATTGCCCCCAACAAACTGGGTCCCCGTTTTACCAACCTTGGAAGGATGGAAAGCTGAATCAACCTTGAACGGGTCAGAATTGAACTCCAGGCTGTGGGCAGAGTTTACCTGCGATACTGCCACTGCGCCACTATGGCTTCTCCCAGAAATAGGGTGACAGAAATCCCAGAAATGGGTGAGGGGTAGTGGTAGGATTCAGCTGGTTCGTGCCACTTTGGCAGAACTGGTAGCTAATTTTTTGTTGCCCAAGCCCAGAATGAACTTTCAGAAGTGGCATCCACACAGAGAACTGGTTGTTCACATATTTGAATTCTACCACTGGTGAGGGGAAATCTCTGCTGAATACACATTGTTACAAGCAATTCTCTAGGCCAGTACCTTCATATCTGTGAATGGGAAAATGCCACTTCCAAAGAGTAAATGCCTCTTTGGGATCAGTGTTGTGTGCTTGAAAGACAGTCTGTGTCCTTAATGGGTGTCATTCTGGTCTCACTTCACCTTTTGCTTCTTGTAGCAGTTTGCAGGCAGGGTTAGGAAAAAAAAATCCCGATCCACATGCATTCCTCCAGTAACTAGCATTGGAATCTGGTTGACAATGGATGTTTGCTAATATGCTGAGCACAGTAAAAGTGAGTCCTTGGTGCTCTATGAGCTGGGTTGTTTTCTTGCATACGTTTCATTCAGTGTACTAATGATGTTACCTAATCTGTAATGAAACATCTACAAGAAAACAATCAAGGTCAGACAGCACCAAGGACCCTGCAATTCAACCCTGAGCTACAAATATTCTCTTCTGTTGATACGGTAACAAAGAGAATCCTATCAAATGCCGAGACAATCCTCCTTCTACAACCATTCATTCAGTGACTACTTGAAATTATGACAGCACTGAATGATGGGGACTTATGACTGGTCCCCAAAGATGTGGCTCTTATAGCATCAATTGATTGCAATTTCTGATGCTCCCTGCTGGCTTCCAACAAGCAAGGTCAGCGGCGAAGCTGGCATAAAGTTGGAAATCACGGTCACGTGAGGTCCTTGCTTAATGATTTACTGTGATTCACTTAACGACATTTGTAAGTCAACGAGATCACATGATTTTTCTATGTACAATTGTTTGGCTTAGCAGTGGGATTTCTGGTCCTATATATTACTGGTAAGCGAGGACTAGCTATACTCTCTTTTATTGTATTTTATTTTTTTTGAGAGGAGGCAGAAGGCATAGGTCAGTGATGGCGAACCTTTTAAAGACCGAGTGTCCGAAAACCGCCTCCGCCCCATCCCGACCCTGCTCCGCCCCATCCCACCTGCTCTGCCCCGCCCCCACCCCACCCCCACCCCGCCCCGATCCCACCCACCCACAGGGCCACTCACTGCCTCCACAGCCCGCCGCAGTTCACCATGGCAGCCCAGCAGTGCCATAGCGGCCACGCCCTCCACCCGCACCACGCAGCATCAACCGTATGCGATGGGGTGTGAGGGCGGAGTCTTGTCCCCGCTGCCCGGCTGCCATGTCCTTGGCTGTGCTGCTTTGCGCAGGCTGCGCTCGGGGGTGACTCTCCTCCCGGGGGGCTACTGGTGAGGAGGGGGCCGCGGGGGGAGGCAGGGCTGTGGCAATGGCGTGCATGCCACAGAGAGGGCTCTGAATGCCGCCTCTGGCACGCGTGCCATAGGTTCGCCACCACTGGCATAGGTGTTTAGCACAGCTGTGAGCGAGATGGATACAGCATTCAGTCATCAGCCATCAAAAGCAAGCACTAATTGGCGAGACGAAAGAGTCTTTTGTGCTCAGCTTGTGAGTAGAAAGAGCCAGTGTAGACTAATTGGCTCTTCTCAAATGGGCAGGACTCTCAAGCATATAGATCTCAAAATACACAAAACGGGCCAGTCATTTTCTCTGGGTTGTGGATTCAGAAGGTTTGAGAGGCGAATTGTCTGAAAGACCCCTAACAATTGAATCAATCACAAGTTTTTACGAAGGAATATATATATATATATGTCATTAAGATCCACGCCAAACTCTTGATGGTTTTGAATGCGAATTTCATGGTTGCCCTTTGGGAAATCAGCAGTAGATTAAGAGAAAGTGCAAAGAGAAAAAGGAGAGTTTGGAAAGTGAGGGGGGGGATTGATCTTCAACATGCAGAACTTGCAGTGATGACGAAGCATCCAGATATGAGAGAGAGCTGCTTGAAGGAGCTGGATTAGAAGGAAATAAGAGAGATCTAGAATAGGAAGATTTATCTTTGTTCATGGAACATCTCGGATCCCTCTCTTTCTCACTGCAGGAACGCTTCAGGGGCGACGTATCCTCCTCCTCTACTCTCCAGATCATGAAGGCTATGAGCGTGTGGTGGGCACCCTGGCAGATGCACTGACTCAGCTGCAGCTATCTGTATCTCTGGAGTTGTGGAGCCGTGGGGAGTTGGGGTCCCTGGGGCCCATGCAGTGGTTCCACGCACAGCGGCGCCTGGTGCTTCAAGAAGGTGGAGTTATTGTGCTGCTCTTTTCCCATGGTGCCATGGCCAGTTGTGCAGAATGGCTGGGCTGGGTACAGGAAGACCCTTGGCTCACCTTCAAAGCAAACGGCGTATTCTCGGCTTCCCTCAACTGTGTCCTGCCTGATTTCCTGGCTGGTGAGGCCAGGGCCACATACCTGGTTGGCTGCTTCGAGAAGCTCCTTCCAATCGACGAGATCCCTGACCTCTTCTGTTCAGTGCCTGCCTATCCTCTGCCCTCTCAGCTCTTTAGCTTCCTGCTGGCCCTGGCTGGCCCCAAGGTAGGACACAAACAGAAGAACAGCCTCAGGAAATATGCAGAGTGTATCCGCAAGAGCCTGGAACAGGCAGTGCATGAATGCCAGCAAAAGTACCCCAGCTAGTAGAGCCTGTAATTGCTGCCTTCCCAGTTGGAGAGAAAATGCATTCTGTCACCATTCTTGAGGAATGAGGAGGAATAAGGCTTTCAGAAGTAAGTGCATTGACATAAAATACCTGTATTAGTTTTTCCAACAAGTCAGAGCGGCCAGTTTGTTCCTGTAATTTGGAAAAGTATAATGAGGCTGAACCATGGATGGGAACTGGTTTTGCAAAGCGCTTCAAGTGATAGGTACCTATTTAAGTGGCTGGTGAAGGTAAGGAGGTTGTCATCGTATTACTGAATGGTAACCAGCCAATAATATGAAGGGACGCCATCAGTAGATCCAGAACAGAGGATCTCCAAAGGTGTGGGCCTCTCACCTTCATACCTTGCTTTGGAGCTGCCTTGAGGCAACTGCTTGGCCAGCAAAATGCAATAACGATAAAGAGATGCAGAGCACTTCATGAAATGGACATTGTGCCCTCTGAATTAGCTGCTCAGAGCATCAAGGGAGCCATAGTGAAATTTGGGCATGGCTTGGTTTTGATGGAAGTGTCTTCAGGCTATGCACTTGTTATCTCAGAAGGTTAGGAAAACATCTGAGAATGGTGACACCGAACTTTGGGCAGACAAGGCTACCTCATCAAGTTTGGAAGGATGTTTTTGTTGGTTTCCAGAAGGTTCCATCATATGCTTCACACAGCCTTTATTTAGAAATGAAAAGGACTTTTGACAGGTGGCAAGAGCAACTTTTATCAGGGTCTCACCCTCACATCCTGCTTGCCATACTGTCACCGGCCACTGCTGAGGTGGCCTAGAATAATCTTTATTCATTCCAGTTTAGAAATGATATTTTCCTCCTTCTCCTGACACAAAACTTTCCATGAGGAGAATTTAGGATGTATCGGGAAAAGAGTTTAGAGACGATTAGTCAACGAGATCGATTTGCTCGGCTCCAGCTGTCCTGGAAAATCTGCTCCTTCCCTGCCCAGAAACTGGGCCCCTGTACTGACCGTTTTGCCTTGGATTGGAGGACAGACTGGACACTTGGTTTGGGTCGGGGAAGTTCTTTTTATTTATTTATTCTGCGGATGTTTTTATTATTTTAATGTCTTTTCATTTGTTTTAATCGTTTTAGAATTTTAGAATTGTAAGCTGCCCAGAGTCATTTCGTTGAGCTGGGCGGCTATAGAAATTGAATAAAACAAACAAAAGTTTCCTTCAAGAAGGAGAAAGGAAAGCAAGTACCAGAGACACAACAGAACTCCCTGGTCTCTGGCTTCGTATTTCAAATTAGCTTTTTTTGCTCATTTAAGCAGACTTTTGGGTGAAGGGGAAGAACTGACACAGGTATATTGATCCTCTGTTTCTTTGACAGAAAATGTTCTATAGGTAGCCTTTGACTTACCAACATTCATTTAGTGACTGTTTGAAGTTATAACGGCACTGAAAAAAGTGACTTTTGACTGTTTTTCACACTTGCAACCATTGCAGCATCTCCGTGGTCAAGTGATAAAAACTCAGATGCTTGGCAACCGGCTCATATTGATGACGGTTGCAGTGTGTCCTGGGGCCATGTGATCCCCTTTTGTGATATTCTCACCAGCAAAGTCAATGGGGAAGCCAGATTCACCTAACACCCATGTTACTAACTTAACAACTGCAGTGATTCACTTAACAACTGTGGCAAGAAAAGTCGTAAAATTGGGCAGAACTCACTTAACAACGGTCTCACTTAGCAACAGAAATTTTGTCCTCAATTGTGGTCGTACGTTGAGGACTACCTGTACAGTACTTTCTTCTATTGCCCTTTGCAGATGAATGACCCTATGAAACACATTCATAACACTGCCATCTAGAGCTGAATTACTGTAGATGCAGACGATTGATTCAATACTCTAGTGCAGGGGTAGGCAACCTTGGTTCTTTTATGACTTGTGGACTTCAACTCCCAGAATTCCTGAGCCAGCATGGGTCAGCTTGGAAACCTCTCCCTTTCCCCTCAGCATGGCTGGCTCAGGAATTCTGGGAGTTGAAGTCCACCAGTCATAAAAGAGCCAAGGTTGCCTACCCCTGCTCTAGTGAAAAGAAACATGCTGCGAATAAGAACAATTAATACTAAATACATAAGTTGTCAAACTTATTCATGTCATAGATACTCTCATAAAATGACAAGAGAGATGGGTGTGGATAGTCACAAAACACTCATATATGAGAAAATAAATGGGTAAGCCTGCTGTTGTCTTTGCAGTTTTCCAGGGTGTTCTACAGCCTTCTCCTCTTAATCCTGGACTTTTTCTTCTGGGAACTCTTTTCAAACAAAGTTCCCCCTTCTTATTTTCCGAGGATGCCTCTGGAGTATTTCTGGGGGCCAAAAGCATAATTGCAAAGAAGTTCTATTTGCTAGAGTTTGTTTTTAGGACATGCCATCTGCTCTTTCATTTGATTTTTTTTAAATAAAATCATTTTAAAACTCAGGTGGAGATGACTTATTTCATAGTTTCCTCATTCCATAGTTTCCTCATTCCATAGTTTCCTCATTCCATAGAAACACGAACTGTAGGACTGGTGGTCTTTTCCAGAGTGAAGTGTGGGCGAACTGTTTCACTAACACAGGGGTAGGCAACCTTGGCTCTTTTATGACTCGTGGACTTCAACTCCCAGAATTTCTGAGCTGGCTCAGGAATTCTGGGAGTTGAAGTCTACGAGTCATAAAAGAGCCAAGGTTGCCTACCCCTGCACTAACAGATTGAACCAAAGGAGCATTTAGTTATTTCTTTTACATAGATTGAAAGAATATCTTATTCCCAAAGATGACGGACACTTTATGTTCGATAAAAACAGGAACAAGAAAAAGAAAAACCATAAAACTGAACAAAATGTTACAGAATTCACTATGTGCCCTGTCCCAAAGCCTGGAAAAATGGCCAGATTTCTTATACCTTTCAGAACATTACCAGGATTGGAGACATATGGCTCTCTGGAGGATACCTCTACTTTTTTTTGGAATGATTGCAGCCTGTTTTCAGGGACATCTCGGGGGGGGGGAAGGAGTAAATGCCAGTTTCTGACAAAAATGTCATCAATTGTGATCACATGACCACAGGACCCTGCAAAAGGCCTTAAATGCAGGCTGGATGCCGAGTGTCCAAAATGCAGTCACATGACTGGGAGGGGGCAGCCATCGGAACTTTGAATCTGGATCTTAAGTATCGTTTTTCAGGGTCCTTTGTTACTGTCTTCTGAACTGTCAGTAAGCAACCAGTCATAACTTGAGTCCTTTCAAACTGGCTTGAGTCAGCTCTGTAGCTGCCATCTTGTCTACCATCTCTGTTATTACAGGATGGACAAGAGGAACCAGATTGGAAGAGATTTGGAAGACTTAAATCCTCCCCAAAAATCCAGTCAAAGGGCCCAGCTGCTCTGCATGCAGAGACTAGCATCATTGGAAAATGTGTGGACTTCAACTCCCAGAATTTTCCATTCAGTCATGGCTAAGGAATTCTGGGAATTGAAGTCCACACATCTTCAAATAGCTAAAGATGAAGAACACTGGGCTAAGGAAAATACATTCCCGCTGAGTCTTATTGGCCACTGCCATCCCTGTTATAATAAGGCATATTCCATTGCCCTGCCTGCCATCTGTATTTTCCCAGTGAGTCTCCACTGATCTTCCCATTATTTTACTGAATTGGCTTTTAATCCCTATAATGAAAAGACAGAGCAATATTATTCTACATTATTTAAAACCTGAGTGGTTGCTGAATATCTACTTTAAAATGTTTCTCTTTTCATTGTCTTTTTCTTCAATTGTTTACTATATATTTAAAATATTCACAAATTGTTTTCATCCTGTGATCTTTTTGTACACCACTCCTACAACCATCACAATGAATTAAAAAGAAATGCAAGCTTTCATTAATAATTAGAAATTCCCTTTGATAAACAAAGTGGTACCACATCAACAGTTTGCATGAAGGAAACACTAGTCTAAAAAAAAGAGGCCTGTCCAGTCTCTATTTGATTATGTTCCTCTTTCGTATGTTTTCTTTTAATTAATTTGAAACGCTTGTTATTACCACATTCAAATACCAGAGCAAGGAAGGGCATCTCTTCAGTCTACTTTCCAGAACAATTATTCTGTTCATGTTGTAATAGGCTTGGATGGCACAAAATATGAGCAAATATTATATTTTCTGTTTTGTTATATAACTGATAGAATCTTCTGTTCCACTTTTGAAACAATAAGTATGAGTCTTTAAAATACCACAAGCTTCAGTTGTCCCCTCCCACACTTCATTTTTCAATCTGGATGCCTTTTAGTACTTTTTCTCTGATGCTTATAAATGTAATACTATCTGTACTACTACCAAAAGTACAGCACTTCATGCTGGAGCTCTTCAAACACACTGGTGTATACAGACTCACTAAATATGTAGATATGAACTGGAGACAAATTGTATCCCAGTTTAATGATAGAAATCTTTTTCTGATTGCTTTGTATACTTTTTTCTTTCAGAACTCTAGCTTCTCTCATTTTCATAATGTGCTTATTCATGATTCAGTTGAATATTCTGGCTTTGTACAGCATGTTATGCAGAACCAAAAATTAACTGCACAGGCTGAGTTTAAACACTATTCTAGGCTAAATGTGATTTGCTGGTTTATGATTCAGTGCATTTATTTATTATATTTTTTTATTCCACCTTTATTATTTTATAAATAACTCAAGGTGGCGAGCATACCTAATATGCCTTCCTTCTCCTATTTTTCCCACAACAACCCTGTGAGGAAGGTTGGGCTAGGAGAGAATGACTGGCCCAAAGTCACCCAGCTGGCTTTCATTCCTAAAGCAGAACTAGAACTTACAGTGTTCTGGTTTCTAGGCCAGCATCTCAACCACTATATCAGATTCTCTCAGTGTACCCCAGGAACACAGTTACAGTTTAGTAGCCATTACAGGAAGAGAGATGTCTTTCTCTATGGCAACCTACGATAAACTTTGATTTGATAATTTCACAAATCTGAGGAACGCATAAAGTTCTCACTTTGTACTTGCATTGTCAAATGAAAAGTAGAAGGAATGGTACATCTGTGTTGGAGAGCTATTGGGTAAATCAGTGTTTTGCCAGCTCAGCATTTTTCAAATATATGGAGCCAACCTGGGAATCCTGTGAAATTAAAATCCACACATCTCAAAGTTGCTGGCCTGACTGAGGCAAGTCAAAGGGAGGTACACAATTTGATGATTTGTACTTGATTTGGAGTATATTGTCACTTCTAGCCAGTATGGCCTGGGGATATGAGGATTATAGACTAAAATATTTGGAGAATACCAGATGTCTTATCTCCTTTTGTAGATAGGTTAGGGGAGAGGGGGGTTTAGAAGAAGGCAATGTCTTGCCTTTTTCAAATGGCAGTTTTTCATCAAAGTGGACTTTAAGTGTTTCAAGTCCCTCTCAATCTGGGGAGGCTGATTCATTCCGTTGGGAAACTGACCTGAATTTGAAGGGTTTTCAAAGCTTCCCAATGCAGCCTCCTAGGAGTGATGCAATTTCTGATCTTCCATCATTTTTTCTTAAAGTTTTTTTTTTTCCCCAGAGGTTTCTCCAGTAACTGCTGTAAATGGGATTCCCCCGTCCATTTTACAATGAGGAAGATATTTCTACTATTGAAATTGAGGCCCAAATTCGCCCAAATTCATATTTACATACCCAAACTTGATGTTTGCACAGCTGCTTCGTGTCAAGCAAAAGTTTACTTGGCAGTAACCGCAAAATGCAGATTTTACTTTTAAATGCATGAGATGTTAAGTTAAGCAAAGGCTACTGGCGACAGTGTTTATGCACCCCCGCCTAAATCTTATGTCTTCTACATCTTTCCCAAAAAGGCAGAGAATTAAATAATAATAATAAATTCAACGACTCTGCAGGGCAACATAGTGGAAAAGACAGGATTATGAGCTCCCCGAGGCGTTTTGGGCTCAGAACCAGAAGACTGTGTTCAATAGCCCACAGGATTGTTTTGTCCAGATTGTTTTTAAATGGAGGATGAAATATAATCCCGTTTCCGGCAGCACCTCCTGCCCTCGCGACTGCAGAGGAGCGCAACCGATCGCCTCCGCTGCCTCTTTAAGCGCCTTGACAGGTGCTGCTCCGAGGGGAACCGGACGGAGCCCGCCTATTGGTCGCTGGAAGGAGAAGGGAATGATGTCATCGGACAGAGCCCGATATCATTGGCGGAGAGAGGAAGGGTCGGCCCCCTGATGGCGATCTTGCGGTCGCCAAGGAAGGGAGGGGAGGAGCGCTGAACTGCGGCGGACCCGGGAGTCGCCTGGTGTGCGCGAAAGTGGGCGCTGCACTTCCTGGCCTCCCCCGTTGGCTCGCGCTGCTCTCCCGAGGGGCGAGCGGGGGAGAGGCAAGGTAGGTTTGGAGCCCCCGAGCGAGGCGTGGGGCGGTGGGTCAGAAAAAAAACACGTGTTTTTTAGGGGGATTGTCTTCGAAGCTGGGTTGGCCATTCGGTGGCACCGGGGGGGGTGGGGGCTTCAGCTTTTCCTGCCTGCAGAAATGGGGAGGGCGGCCTCGGGGCGTCCCGGAGGGAAAACCTTCGCCGCATCCCTCCTTTGGAGGTGGAGCCGCTATGCAGAGAGGTCGGAGCAGGTGGAATCCCGTGTCATCCCGTTTACGTGTCCCCTGGTTCTCTGTATCGATTACTGCCATCGAAGCGTTTTCGACTCCAGCGACCACACTGATAAGTCTTTCCAACATTGCACCCGTGGCCACGGTAGCTTGGTCCATCCACTTAGCTGCTGGTCATCCTCTTCTTCTCTTTCCTTCCACCTCTTCCCAATTCCCAGCGACCACACTGATAAGTCTTTCCAACATTGCACCCGTGGCCACGGTAGCTTGGTCCATCCACTTAGCTGCTGGTCATCCTCTTCTTCTCTTTCCTTCCACCTCTTCCCAATTCCCAGCGACCACACTGATAAGTCTTTCCAACATTGCACCCGTGGCCACGGTAGCTTGGTCCATCCACTTAGCTGTTGGTCATCCTCTTCTTCTCTTTCCTTCCACCTCTTCCCAATATTACAGACTTCTCCAGGGATCCAGGTCCTCACATAATGTGCCCGACCGTAGGATCATTTGTGCCTCAAGTGAGAACTCTGGATTGATTTGTTCAATGATCCTTTAGAATCCTGAAGTAAGTCCTGCTAAAGTCATCATTGCCTTTCTAAGGAAGTGGGCATCAGCTGACATCCGTATTGTGCTGTGGTGGCTTGCGGCTATAATCTGAGCCATACGGAACCAGCTTGTAACATATATTTTCCAGGTGTGCTTGCTCATAACCTCCATCGGTAGGGCCGGCCGACAGAGTGAATATTGGTTATGTAGGCTGAGGAATGGTGGGAGTTGTAGTCCAATGCTTTTGGAGGGTGTCTGGCTAGGAAGATAGATTTGATGCCATCTGCTGGACATCAGGATTCTCCATACCTACAGCACCTTTAATGTTTTGGGTATCTCTTGGTCATTCGGATTTTTGCCTTTTACTTTAAATTGTTAGAAGTTTAGTAAGGTGCCATCAATTTGTTAAAGAATGCGATGCGTCTTCTTAATGTCAGTTTGCAAGTCAGGGGTTTTAGATCAAGTAGCTTGATCTGGCTGTTACTGCTGTATCTGTGACTTTTATATTTGTGATTAATGCCTGCCTAAAATGTGTTTTGGGCTGTTGAATTAGGTTTCTAGATACTGCTGATGCTATATGGGGAAATGGCAGAAGCCCAAGGCCAAACCTCATTCAAAAGTGTAATGCATGTTCGTTGGATTTTGGTACTACCAGATTGTGAGAGTTTTTACTTCCTGATGTGGTTGTGACTTGTTAATTTTAAAAAATATAAATTGGACCTGTTATTTTCAGTTTATATGACTTGAAAGTAGTTTATACTAGTGAGCATGCTTAAGTGGGCATTACATCCTGGATAATTGGGATTAACACAGCTCCTGTTTTCCAGATTATTTTGCCTCACAAAGCTTAAGTTTCTCCACTCCCAACAATGGGAATATAGAGAAAACAATGTTGGAGGTGCACAGAAACCATACAGCAGCTGCCTCACAGCTAAATGGCTCTTGGGAAAGAGATTACAGTTATCCACTTACTTTCCAAAAATGTCTTAAGTGTTCCAATATCTCAGGGGCTGCCACAAAGAAGAGGGAGTCAAGCTATTCTCCAAAGCACCTGAAGACAGGACAAGAAGCAACGGATGGAAACTAATCAAGGAGAGAAGCAGCCTAGAACTAAGGAGTAATGTTCAGACTTTTATTACAATCAGTGGAGCAACTTGCCTCTAGAAGTTGTGGGTGCTCCAACACTGAAGGTTTTTAAGAAGAAATTGGACAGCCATTTGTCCAGAATGGTATAGGGTCTCCTGCTTGAGCAGGGGGTTGGATTAGAACAGTGTTTCTCAACCTTGACAATTTTAAGGCATGTGGACTTCAACTCCCAGAATTCCACAGCCAGCAATGCTGGCTATGGAATTCTGGGAGTTGAAGTCCACATGCCTTAAAATTGTCAAGGTTGAGAAACACTGGATTAGAAGAACTTTAAGGTCCCTTCCAACTCTGTTATTCTGTTACATAGGAAGGTTTTTCATTTAATAATGACTAATAGTGCCAACTAAAAAGCTCAGCGTCTATTTGCTACATAGAGCAGTCTTCAGTTCTGGGAAATGTAGCCCACACATCTCAAAATCATACAGAGTCCCTCTGGATATAAATCAATAATAACAGGGGAGATGGTTGTCCTCCAATCCTGTCTGCGGACTTCCTAAAGACATTTAGTTCCCTAGGAATGCTTGACTGGATAGGTTTGGGACTTATGTAAATCTTTCCCTGATTTTATTTCCTCTGGTTTCTTCTGTTTAGTGGACCTAAACCAGTGTTTCTCAGCCCCAGCAATTTGAAGACATGTGGACTTCAATTCCCAGAATTCCCCAGCCGGCATGCCTTAGAAAAAAGCTGGCTCATTTCAAAATCTTCCTTTACATCAGGGGTTTTCAAACTTGGCCCTTTTATGACTTGTGGTCTTCAACTGCCAGAATTCCTCAGCCAGGCATGCTGGCTGAGGAATTCTGGCAGTTGAAGACCACAAGTCATAAAAGGGCCAAGTTTGAAGACCCCTGCTTTACATCCTCTGGGCTTTTCCTCACTTGCCCAGGGCACAAGTACGTCTTAGCAATATTTTTTTTTACTATGTTCCCAAGCAAGATTTTTTTCCTTGTGATTTCCAGAGAGCCTTGAAAACCTCATTCTGTTTTCTCTTTTTTCTATCTTTCTTCTTTCTTAATATTGTGAGGTAAGGTAGAGGAGCAGTTGAGATATTGGACTAAGACTAGAGAAACTGAGGGTGAAAGATACCTTCAGGCATGGAGATAGAGTGGTTGACTTTGGGCCAACCTTGGTCTCTCGACCTAAGGTCCCTTGTAGAGTCATTTTTGGGGAAACTGAATATATGGCTAGATATGCGATCTTGAGTTTCTGGGGCGAAGGGTGGGATATAAGTGTAACAAATAAATGAAGATCATTTGACCTTGTCCAGTTGCTTCCAACACATCTTACAGCATGAAATATTCAGATCCCAACTTCTTGTGGTTAAGATTTGGATTGTCACCCTGCAAATCAAAAATACAATGTGGAGGTTATGCAGAGTAATCTTTAACCCAAGTTGCCATGTGTCTACTGCCTAGGACAGTGGAGGCGAACCTATGGCATGAGTGCCAGAGGCGGCACTCAGAGCCCTCTCTGTGGGCACGCGTGCCGTCGCCCCAGCCGCACCTCCCCCGCGGCCCCCTCCTCCCCAGCAGCCCCCCAGAGGAGAGTCGCGCCCGGGCATGGCCCACGCGGAGCAGCACAGTCAAGGACATGGCAGCCGGGCAGCGGGGACAAGACTCCGCCCTCGTGCCCCATTCTTGTGGAAAACGAAAGAACTCTTACGAATTCCGGAGGGGTTAGCAGAGAAGTTTAATTGCGCAAGGTCCAGAGCATATTAGAGATAGGCAATTCTGAACGAGGAGGGCGTGATTAGACTTCAGTTTTTATACTCCCCTCCTTAAAGAACAAAGGACTACACATTGAAATACACACTGTGATACATTAGGAACAT
>NW_015386086.1:7079-33710 GCF_001527695.2 Protobothrops mucrosquamatus | reverse complement strand
CCATCATATGTAGTTTATGCTGTGGGATGCGGGCAGAGGGCGTGGCTGCCATGGTGCTGCTGGGTCGCCTGGGCGATATGCGGCTGGCCGTGGAGGCGGTGAATGGCCCTGCGGGTGGGTGGGGGCAGAGCGGGGGCAGGGTAGGTGGGGGCGGAGTGGGTGGGACCAGGGGTGGAACGGGGCAGGGCGGGTGGGGGTAGAGCAGGTGGGACGGGGCAGAGCGGGGACCAAGGCGGGGTTGGGGCTGTTTTTGGGGCACTCGGTCTCTAAAAGGTTCGCCATCACTGGCCTAGGAGTCTCTTGCTTCATCAGCTTCTCAAATACTCTTGTTGATCTCGTAAACATTCCTCTTTCTTCCAGTCTTGTTCCTGACCTGAAAATGGCTTTTTCCAGGATGAAGATCCCACCTGCTCTGTTCTCCTTCCTCTTGCTATTCCAGTGGATGCCAAACTCTGGTAGTTCCCAGCAAGATACCTGCCAGACCTGTCGGGGTCTTGTTGACAATTTCAATAAGGTGGGAGCCTAGAAAGGATCTCCAAAATGGCCTGGGCGTATGTAATCATGATTAATGCAAAGTGGACATCCCATTTAGCTGGGATTGCTAGGCATTCATCTGCCCTTCCCACCCATCCCCCTTCAGTCTCAGAATAGGATTTGGGGACGAAGGGAGCAAATGCTGCTGAGAGAGGTATGGAGATGTATAGAGGATGAGGGGCAGAAAGCAGCAATGGAGGTGGTCGGTTTGCATTGCATGGGGTTGAGGGCTGCTGTGCTGGGATGGGGCGCGAGAAGACCAGCTCTGGCTTTGCTGTGAGGCTTGTCCTGCCTTCTCAGGGTCTGGAGCGGACACAGCGAGAGAACTTCGGGGGCGGGAACACAGCCTGGGAAGAAGAGAAGCTTGCCAAATACGCCAACAGGTGATTTGAAGGCTGGGCTGCAACAGGCCATTGGTGAGATGCTGATACTGCAGACCCCGGGCCATACCAGTATCCTCGTTGGGAAGTAGCAACCTCTTACTAGCATCCTGATTGCATGAAGTCCAACAAGATGGGCCTTGACACCTAAGATGAAGTCTCTTTAAAAACAAACAAACAAACCCAAGGCTATGATAACTCATGTAGTTGCTTCATTTTAAACATGATGGTGGAAATTCTGACAATACCCCAGTTGCCAGAATCTTTATTGCAGCTGGAGCCCCAGTTTATTTTCTTAGGACAGAACTTCTCAGCCTTGGCAACTTTAAGAAACATATACATTTGTTTTGTTTGTTTGTTATTATTATTATTATTATTAGGGTTTATTTTTTTAAAAAAACTTCATAGGACAGTGGTGGCGAACCTATGGCACGGGTGCCAGAGGCGGCACTCAGAGCCCTCTCTGTGGGCACGTGCGCCGTCGCCCCAGTCCTAGGCCTTCAGCTGGGTTTTATAAAACCTTTTCGCTTTAGGCCTCCGCCACCATGTGCAAAAAAAAAAAAAAAAAGTTCAATCAGTCAATTTCAGCTTCTTGTGGGGAAAAAAAAGATCTTGCAAAGTTGGAATTGATTGATTGAACTTTTTAGTCCCACCTAGTCTGCCGTTACCACCGCAGCCACCCCTAGCCAATGGGCCATACCTACCCGGCACTCGACAATGCATAAGTGGGTTGTGAGTTGCAGTTTGGGCACTCAGTCTCTAAAAGGTTCACCATCACTGTCATAGGACCTTTTTTTACTCTTAATAACAATAACAAAAAAAATACCCCTAAATGAATGCATATCCATGTTGTCCTTAAGCATGGATGGTGAGATGTGCAGCATATAAATTTAATATACTAATACATATTATTGGATAACAGTTCCCAGCCTTCCATGTGATTTTGAATTCTGGCAGTGATTGTCACCTCAATGAGGCATTAAATATTTCCATTAGCTGATCATGACATGTATGGCTGGAATAAAAAAATACTTTTTCTCCCTTAAGAGGTAGCTAAGCCTGTTATTTCATTTAGAATATCAGAACATTTGGGAATAGTTCAAAGAATTATAAAAAAACGAGCAAGTTTTAAATTCAGCACATTTACAGGGTATTGTCCTCACTTGCCTAAAAGAAAATATCAGTCAACCTAAGCTCCCAGATAGGAAATGCACATGGACTCAGGTAGCTGGCTGGGAATTATGGGAATTATGCCATTCTAATACTTTTGGGGGAAAAAACTAATAGAAAAATAGTACCTGAGCTGGTTAATAGATTGAATTGCACCAACGCAGATAGATTTCATTTCTGCCAGTTTTAAACTGAAAAATGAGCACACAGCCAGAATGCAATTTTTTTTCCTCTGTGGATGTCATCATTAATTAGCTGGGATGTTTTCTATATAGATACCCAATCAAATCTGGGATTCTTCATGCGCCCTCCTTTCTAATGTGACCTTCCCCGTGCATCCTCTATGAATAGACAAAGTTTGTTACCTTTTTCTCCATTTTAATTATCCATTGTGTGAGTTTTGGTTTTAGTGAACATGAAAGCTTACCTTTAAAAAAAAACAAACTAACAAAGATACATTACAACTTTTTATCCTTTTTTTTTCTCCGTACAGTATATCTGCAGTGAGAGGCTGATTGCTGCAACATTAATTAATTAAGGAAATGTTCCCTTGCTTGACAAACACCTTCCATGTTTGTTCCATGCTTTCACAGCTGTTGCTCACAGCGTCCCCAGAGTCACTTGCCTGTCATTTGGCCAGCTTCTGACTTGACTCTGGGGAGGAAGGAAAGCATTAGAGACTGGCTGCTGGCCCAAAGAATATCTGGATGAAATTTTGAGAAAGAACATTTATTTATTTATTTATTTATTATTTATATTTCTACCCCGCCCTTCTCCCTGCGAACTCAGGGCGGCTTACAGCCTTTTAAAAACAAATACATAAATACAAAAATACTAAAGTTAAAATGTTAATTAAAATGAAATATTATTAGGCCGTTATTATTTTTAAAAAATTATTATAAAACCAAGCTAAAAATAACCCTTAGGCCAGTCCTGCCATGAAGTTCATTTAAGTTTCCTGTATGAAAGGCCAATCCAGGTAGTCCTTGACAGTTTGTTTAGTGACCGTTCAAAGTTACAAAGTTGATTGGAGGTGGTCTGAAAAGCGACTTATAACCATTTTTCACACTTATCCCCACAGTCATGTGATCAAAATTCAGAAACTTGGCAACTGACTCATATTTATGACGGTTGCAGTGTCCCAGGGTCATGAGACCACCTTTTGCAACCTTCTGATAGGCATAGTGAATGGGGAAGCCCACCCATCTTCAGGCTGCCAAAGTTGAATAACCCTGGCTTAGAGGGATGACGGGGCTGTTTTGATCAAGCAGGCAGGGTAGACTTTCTAGGGCAGAGCTCTGCCTTGCCTTGTCCAACTCCCTCGATGCTCATGCGGTCTCTTTCTCCCCTCCCAGTGAGACACGTCTGTTGGAAGTATTGGAAAGTGTGTGTTCTACATCAGATTTTGCCTGCCACCAGCTGCTGGAGCGAAGTGAAGACCACGTGGAACATTGGTGGTTTCATGAGTGAGTTAAAAAGAGGAGGATGCTTTAACTTACTTAACGTGGGAGAAGCTCAGTCTGGAGGCTTATTTACTACAGATCATACCGGTATTCCCCCACGTTAGCAGGAGGAAAATTCAAGCCATGGGGTTGAAAGGAGGAACTTCAACGATCCACGTAATTCAGCAGGCAAAGTTAAAAATAAAAAAACAAATCCAGAGACAGAATATCTGCTTTGCCTACAGAAAGCACCTCCAGGTAGACCTTGGAAACCCCAGGCACCACCACTAGTCAGTGTAGACCAATGGCCCACAACCTTTCTGGCACCAGGGACTGGTTTTGTGGAAGACAATTTTTTATGGACTAGTCCAGGGGTAGGCAACCTTGGCTCTTTTATGACTCGTGGACTTCAACTCCCAGAATTCCCGAGCCAGCCATGCTGAGGGGAAAGGGAGAGGTTTCCAAGCTGAGCCATGCTGGCTCAGGAATTCTGGGAGTTGAGGTTCACGAGTCATAAAAGAGCCACAGTTGCCTACCTCTGGACTAGGGGGTGGAAAGGAGGAGGTTGCAACCTAGAACAGCTATGGGACTTGGGTTTGGCTAGTCTAAAGAAAAGAAGAAATAGGGGAGACATGATAGCAGTGTTCCAGTATCTGAGGGGCTGCCACAAGGCAGAGGGGGCCAGGTTGTTCACCAGAGCACTAGAAGGAAGGATGAGAAACAATGGTTGGAAACTAATCAAAGAGAGAAGCAACCTGGAATTAAGGAGAATACTTCCTGACAGTGAGAACAATCAACCAGTGGAACAGCTTACCCCCAGAAATCGTGGGCACTCCATTACTGGAGGTTTTAAAGAAAAGACTAGACATTCATCTGTCTGAGATAGTATAGGTTCTCCTGCCTGAGCAGGGGGCTGGACTAGAAGATCTCTAAGGTCCCTTCCAGCTCCCTATTCTATTCTATTCTATTCTATTCTATTCTATTCTATTCTATTCTATTCTATTCTATTCTATTCTTAATTCCTGATAATCTGAGGTGGAGCTGAGTCAGTGATACTAGTGTTGGAAAGTGGCTGCAAATACAGCTGAAACTTTGCTCGCCTGTCATTCACATCCAGCTGTGCTGCTCAGTTCTTAACAGGCCAGGGACCGTTACCGGCCTGTGGCCCAGGGGTTAAGGATCCCTGGTGTAGACAATCATGTGTTGTATGGACCCATGATCTGACTTTGTATCTGTTTCCCTCTCCTGCCCAAATACTATATGGCTATTTCATTCTTGGGAGTTGTACAGAGCTTGTATAATTGATAAATTGCAGCGTGGCGGAATGAGGAGCGGCAATAACCAGAAGATTTTTTTTTTCCTTAGGCAGCAGCAGCATCCAGACTTTTTCCAATGGCTGTGCATGGATACCCTGAAATTATGCTGCCCATCTGGCACCTATGGCCCTGATTGCCAGAGTGAGTGTTTCTAAGGCCCCTGGGGTTTATTGGAGGGGATGCTCCAACGGCCTTTGTGCATCTCAGGTCCTTAGCTCATCTGTGGATCCTCCAGAATCTGGCTGGACCAAAGACTCCAGTTATTCTCCCTGATTTAATTTCTTAATCCACATATGAGCTAAGGGTCTGAGACAGTGGTGGCGAACCTATGGCACGGGTGCCAGAGGCGGCACTCAGAGCCCTCTCTTTGGGCACACATGCCGTTGCCCCAATCTTGCCTCTGCCTGCGACCCCCTCCTCACCAGCAGCCTCCCTGGAGGAGAGTTGCCCCTGAGGGTGGCCCACGCGGAGCAGCGTAGCCAAGGACATGGCAGCCAGGCAGCGTAGACATGACTCTGCCCTCACGCCCCAACGCGCACAGTTGATGCTGCAGGGTGTGGGCAGAGGGCATGGCTGCCATGGTGCTGCTGGGCTGCCTGGGCGATCTGCGGCAGGGCCTGGAGGCGGTGAGTGGCCCTGCGGGCAGGCAGGGTGGGGCGGAGTGGGGGCGGGGCAGGGGTGGAGCAGGGGCAGGCCCAGTTTTTGGGCACTCGGTCTCTAAAAGGTTCGCCATTCTGCTGATTCTGTAACCTGGCAGCATTTCTGCTGGCTACTTGGCTGGAGATGAGGAGAGTTCCAATATTTCTAGAAGGCACCAGATGGGAGGGAAAAGATCATGAGAGGGTAATAAACAGATCTGAGATGGCTTGTTTGTAATGCAGATAGTCCTCATTTAGCAACCACAACTGACCAGCACGTCTGACATTAAGTGAAGCGGTTGCTAAAGTGGAAAATCACATGACTGCAACTGCTTTCCTTTCCCCCATTCCTCCACTGTTGGGCTTTGTTATCCCTGCACTTGGGTAATTAACAAGAAGGGAATTAATATTTGCATTTCCATTAATTGGGTAGGAAGGGATTACAAGAGAATAAGCAGCCACACAAGGAGGAATACACATTGAAAGCCATGCAGATGGCAGTCGTGAATGTGCTACACAGACAGCCTGGGTATTCTTCATTGTGTGCCTAGTTACTCTCTTGCAATCCCTTCCTTTCCAATATCTCCACTTTGCAAGAGGAGGATGGGAGAGAGGAAAAAAAAATCAATTTCTGTAGGCAGTCTCTCTGCCTGACCCATTCCTCCTCCACTCACAGAGTGGAGAATTGGAAAGTAAGCAGGCACACAATGGGGAATACACTAGGCTGTTTGTGTAGCACACTTGTGGTTGCTGATGCCAGTGCCTTGCTCTCGATGTGTATTCCGTATTGCGTTCTTGCTTCCTCTCTTGTAATTCCTTTCTCTCCAATCCTCCACTCTGCAAGAGTAGGGGAAGAAAAACAAGAGGCCAGGCACAGGACTGCACATCCTGACTGTAATGGTGATCACATAACTGAATGACTCTGCAAAGTGGTAAATGCTGGCATTGGTTGTAAAGTTATTTTTTCAGTGCCACTGTAACTTTGAACAATTGGTAAACAAGGTAGTTGGTAAGCGAAGTTTACCTAGGATTTCCAATCATCTGAAAAAGAGTAATATTCAGTCACCAATTCAGTTGGAAGAGATCATTCAGGCCATTCAGTATGGGAGTCCAGAATAAAATATCTCTGACAGATGGAAGTCCAGAGTCTATTTAAGTGCATCTAATGGAGAGAAACCCACTGCCTTCCAAGGCAATTGGGGTCCAGAGTCCAACTGCTTTTCCTGTTAAGAAATGTTTCCAGTAGCCAATCAGAATCTACCTTCTTATAAATTGAGACCAGTAATCCACATCCTGCCTTCTGGGGAGACAGAAAATCAGCCACAGATGTGCTCTTTGTGACAGCTTTCAGGTGCTAGAAGAGTGTTAATAATCCCCTTTCCAATTTTTCATCTCAGAGTTAAACATTTCACAGTCTCTCCACATACAAATTAGCTTCCAGTCCCCTGATCATCTCTATTGTCTTTCTTGGAGCTCTTCCAGTTCTCTGAATCCTCCGTAAATTGTGATGCCCAAAATTAATCACACTAGTTAAGCACTCAGTTTCCTTCCCCCTACATGAGTGGCTGGCCATATAGGATGGATGGATGGATGGACAGACGGACGGACGGACGGACGGACGGACGGACGGATGGATAAATGGGTCACCTGATGGGATAAGGCAGTGGTTCTTAACCTGTGGGTCGGGACCCCATTTGGGGTCGATCGACCATTTCACGGGGGTCGCCAAGCAAGGCTGTCCGCCATTTTTTTTGTCCGCCATTTTTTTTGTCCGCCATTTTTTCCCCCTTTTCCAGTGGGTGCCTTACCTCCCTTGGGCTGGGCCAGCTGGTGGTCGGCCTGCTCCGTCTCTGCCGCTTACCAGCTACGCCTCGGCCGGCGCAGGGGGCGGAACCACGCATGCGCGGTGCTCCCGGGCAGGGAAAGTCCTCGACTTACGACCGGTTGGGTAGTCCTCGACTTACGACCGGTTTAGTCCTCGACTTACGACCGGTTTAGTCCTCGACTTACGACCGGTTGGGGTCGCAGCATTAAAAAGGTTGAGAACCACTGGGATAAGGAGAGCCGGTCCGCTTGAAGTGGTGGGGGTGAGACTTGAATCTTTAAATACTGAAGTCTTTAATGAAAATTCTTAACATTGCAAAATGTAGGTATCTGGAATGGGGAGAAAAGGTGAAGTAAGAAATCTGAGCACTGCAGAATTAGAGCCAAACTACATGTTGGTTTCCACTTCTGATTTCCATCTCTCCGCAGCCTGCCCTGGGGGTGCCGAGAAGCCTTGCAGTGGATATGGGCAGTGTGATGGTGAAGGCACAAGTGGGGGCACTGGCCTCTGCATGTGTCAGACTGGCTACGGTGGTCCCTTTTGTTCTGAGTGTGGAGATGGCTACTATGAAGCTGCTCGCAATGACAGCCACCTGGTATGTGCGGGTATGTAGAGTGTTTGTGCTGGGCTGGGGAAGGTTGTGGAATTGTCATTTTGTAATCTCTTGGGTGTGGTGGAGAAGGCATGGGGCCAGAAATCAGGAGATGGTGAGCTCTAGTCCTGCCTTAGGCACACAAAGCCAGCTGGGTGACCCTGGGGCCAGTCACTTCTCTGAGCCCTAGGAAGGAAGCAACGGCAAATCACTTCTGAAATCTGGCCAAGAAAACTTCAGGATGTAATCCTGGCAGTTGCCAGGAATCAATAAAGCCCCTTGCAGGCTAATACTACCATAGATGGTGGCTTTCTGTAAACAATGTCCCTCTTCCCTTTATATCCTAAATCAGGGGTCTTCAAACTTGGCCCTTTTATGACTTGTGGACTTCAACTCCCAGAATTCCTCAGCCAGGCACACGTGCCTGGCTGAGGAATTCTGGGAGTTGAAGTCCACAAGTCATAAAAGGGCCAAGTTTGAAGACCCCTGTCCTAAATGGTAGCTTTTGTTCCAAGCTTTGGCCCTTTGAAAGGGAGAGAAGAGGAGGGTCTGAAAATATCTCTTATCTTCCTTCTAAATTGAATATAATAACCATTATTTTTTAGGAAAGATAAATGTTTTGAATTTAAAAGCTACCCATCTTACATTTACATTGTCTGAACATGGGTAATTAATCTGTTCATTGTTTATATTTGCTGGACAACCCTATCCATGTCTACTTTATACTTTTCAGTCTTCTCCTATAAGTATGATAGATATGAAGCATGACTTTGTTGTAGTATAACCTACAGTATCTAGAAAGTACTAAGTTAGGAAGAGAGCCAGCCTGGTGTAATGGTTAAAGCATCAGGCTAGCAATTAGGACACGGTGAGATCTAATCCCACGTTAGGCACAAAACTGGGTGACCTTTGACCAGTCCTTCTCTCAAAAGAAGGAACATCTATAATGCATTGATTATAATCATTGCTGATCTATATTAGCCATGTGCATAAAATGAAAAACTGAGGTTTCTCCGAATGTTTCAAGTTTTCTGGCCATAGAAAGTGCTCCCTCATTTTTCACCCTCAAGCCACATCGTAGAACCACGCTGGGTATGAATTAATTACCACTCAATTGCAGAAAATTAAATTAAGAGGATGATTTTGAAAACATGACGATCAATTCCTATAGAAAATAACAGGAACACATCTTTGCTTTTGCTGACTCAAAAATCGCTTTACATTAGAATCTGTTACCAGCCGGAATGATAGATTAAAGTTTTTTTTTTAATTTAAATAAACCTTTTGGTCACCTGGTCAGCAGTTTATATAGGACAAAGACGGGAGTTAATCTTCTTAATTTCTTTTTCATTAGCACAATTCCATTTTTATTTTTAAAAAACTCTGTCCTTGATTAATTTTACTGGCACCCATGTCTTTAGCAAGCAGAACATGTAGATTTTTTTTTTAAAAAAATAAATAATTGCAGCCTACAAGCCCAGTCCCAGTGAAGGAACTATATTTTTAGTGATGTTTTTCTCAGACATAAGAAGATATGCTTTCTGCAGGAAATAAAGAAAAAGCAGAGGAATTGTTGGTATTTCTCTTAGTGTTGTAAGGTAATGATTAACGTTACCCTTATAACAACAAGCACAAGAACATGCAGAGTGCTCTCTCTCTCTCTCTCTCTCTCTCTCTCTCACACACACACACACACACACACACACACATCCCAAATGCAACAAATTAGCGTATACCAACCTAGAAATGTTGCATTTTAAATAGAGTCTACTTTATTTATTTATTTATTTATTTTCATTAATTTATATGCCGCCCTTCTCCCCATGGGACTCAGGGCGGCTCACAGCATATTAAAACAATACAAAACATTTCCCCTGTAAAAGCCAATTAAAAACCAAATATTTATAGCTGTGTCTTGTTAAAATCATTAAGAATTATCCCTATTTAAAATTCACCCTAGGTCAGTCCCGCTTGCTGAANGCCTTGCTCTCGATGTGTATTCCGTATTGCGTTCTTGCTTCCTCTCTTGTAATTCCTTTCTCTCCAATCCTCCACTCTGCAAGAGTAGGGGAAGAAAAACAAGAGGCCAGGCACAGGACTGCACATCCTGACTGTAATGGTGATCACATAACTGAATGACTCTGCAAAGTGGTAAATGCTGGCATTGGTTGTAAAGTTAATTTTTCAGCGCCACTGTAACTTTGAACAATTGGTAAACAAGGCAGTTGGTAAGCGAAGTTTACCTAGGATTTCCAATCATTTGAAAAAGAGTAATATTCAGTCACCAATTCAGTTGGAAGAGATCATTCAGGCCATTCAGTATGGGAGTCCAGAATAAAATATCTCTGACAGATGGAAGTCCAGAGTCTATTTAAGTGCATCTAATGGAGAGAAACCCACTGCCTTCCAAGGCAATTGGGGTCCAGAGTCCAACTGCTTTTCCTGTTAAGAAATGTTTCCAGTAGCCAATCAGAATCTACCTTCTTATAAATTGAGACCAGTAATCCACATCCTGCCTTCTGGGGAGACAGAAAATCAGCCACAGATGTGCTCTTTGTGACAGCTTTCAGGTGCTAGAAGAGTGTTAATAATCCCATTTCCAACTTTTCCTCTCAGAGTTAAACATTTCACAGTCTCTCCACATACAAATTAGCTTCCAGTCCCCTGATCATCTCTATTGTCTTTCTTGGAGCTCTTCCAGTTCTCTGAATCCTCCGTAAATTGTGATGCCCAAAATTAATCACACTAGTTAAGCACTCAGTTTCCTTCCCCATACATGAGTGGCTGGCCATGTTGGATGGATGGATGGATGGATGGATGGACGGACGGACAGACGGACGGACGGACGGACGGACGGACGGACGGATGGATGGATAAATGGGCCACCTGATGGGATAAGGCAGTGGTTCTCAACCTGTGGGTCGGGACCCCATTTGGAGTCGATCGACCATTTCACGGGGGTCGCCAAGCAAGGCTGTCCGTCATTTTTTTTGTCCGCCATTTTTTCCCCCTTTTCCAGCGGGTGCCTTACCTCCCTTGGGCTGGGCCAGCTGGTGGTCGGCCTGCTCCGTCTCTGCCGCTTGCCAGCTACGCCTCGGCCGGCGCAGGGGGCGGAACCACGCATGTGCGGTGCTCCCGGGCAGGGAAAGTCCTCGACTTACGACCGGTTGGGTAGTCCTCGACTTACGACCGGTTTAGTCCTCGACTTACGACCGGTTTAGTCCTCGACTTACGACCGGTTGGGGTCGCGGCATTAAAAAGGTTGAGAACCACTGGGATAAGGAGAGCTGGTCCGCTTGAAGTGGTGGGGGTGAGACTTGAATCTTTAAATACTGAAGTCTTTAATGAAAATTCTTAACATTGCAAAACGTAGGTATCTGGAATGGGGAGAAGTAAGAAATCTGAGCACTGCAGAATTAGAGCCAAACTACATGTTGGTTTCCACTTCTGATTTCCATCTCTCCGCAGCCTGCCCTGGGGGTGCCGAGAAACCTTGCAGTGGATATGGGCAGTGTGATGGTGAAGGCACAAGTGGGGGCACGGGCCTCTGCATGTGTCAGACTGGCTACGGTGGTCCCTTTTGTTCCGAGTGTGGAGATGGCTACTATGAAGCTGCTCGCAATGACAGCCACCTGGTATGTGCGGGTATGTAGAGTGTTTGTGCTGGGCTGGGGAAGGTCGTGGAATTGTCATTTTGTAATCTCTTGGGGGTGGTGGAGAAGGCATCGGGCCAGAAATCAGGAGATGGTGAGCTCTAGTCCTGCCTTAGGCACACAAAGCCAGCTGGGTGACCCTGGGCCAGTCACTTCTCTGAGCCCTAGGAAGGAAGCAACGGCAAATCACTTCTGAAATCTGGCCAAGAAAACTTCAGGATGTAATCCTGGCAGTTGCCAGGAATCAATAAAGCCCCTTGCAGGCTAATACTACCATAGATGGTGGCTTTCTGTAAACAATGTCCCTCTTCCCTTTATATCCTAAATCAGGGGTCTTCAAACTTGGCCCTTTTATGACTTGTGGACTTCAACTCCCAGAATTCCTCAGCCAGGCACGTGTGCCTGGCTGAGGAATTCTGGGAGTTGAAGTCCACAAGTCATAAAAGGGCCAAGTTTGAAGACCCCTGTCCTAAATGGTAGCTTTTGTTCCAAGCTTTGGCCCTTTGAAAGGGAGAGAAGAGGAGGGTCTGAAAATATCTCTTATCTTCCTTCTAAATTGAATATAATAACCATTATTTTTTAGGAAAGATAAATGCTTTGAATTTAAAAGTTACCCATCTTACATTTACATTCTCTGAACATGGGTAATTAATCTGTTCATTGTTAATATTTGCTGGACAACCCTATCCATGTCTACTTTATACTTTCAAGTCTTCTCCTATAAGTATGATAGATATTAAGCATGACTTTGTTGTAGTATAACATACAGTATCTAGAACAGTGTTTCTCAACCTTGACAATTTTAAGGCATGTGGACTTCAACTCCCAGAATTCCACAGCCAGCATTGCTGGCTGTGGAATTCTGGAAGTTGAAGTCCACATGCCTTAAAATTGTCAAGGTTGAGAAATACTGATCTAGAAAGTACTAAGTTAGGAAGAGAGCCAGCCTGGTGTAATGGTTAAAGTACCAGGCTAGCAATCAGGACACGGTGAGATCTAATCCCACGTTAGGCACAAACTGGGTGACCTTTGACCAGTCCTTCTCTCAAAAGAAGGAACATCTATAATGCATTGATTATAATCATTGCTGATCTATATTAGCCATGTGCATAAAATGAAAAACTGAGGTTTCTCCGAATGTTTCAAGTTTTCTGGCCATAGAAAGTGCTCCCTCATTTTTCACCCTCAAGCCACATCGTAGAACCACGCTGGGTATGAATTAATTACCACTCAATTGCAGAAAATTAAATTAAGAGGATGATTTTGAAAATATGACGATCAATTCCTATAGAAAATAACAGGAACACATCTTTGCTTTTGCTGACTCAAAAATCGCTTTACATTAGAATCTGTTACCAGCCGGAATGATAGATTAAAGTTTTTTTTTTAATTTAAATAAACCTTTTGGTCACCTGGTCAGCAGTTTATATAGGACAAAGACGGGAGTTAATCTTCTTAATTTCTTTTTCATTAGCACAATTCCATTTTTATTTTTAAAAAACTCTGTCCTTGATTAATTTTACTGGCACCCATGTCTTTAGCAAGCAGAACATGTAGATTTTTTTTTTTAAAAAATAAATAATTGCAGCCTACAAGCCCAGTCCCAGTGAAGGAACTATATTTTTAGTGATGTTTTTCTCAGACATAAGAAGATATGCTTTCTGCAGGAAATAAAGAAAAAGCAGAGGGATTGTTGGTATTTCTCTTAGTGTTGTAAGGTAATGATTAACGTTACCCTCATAACAACAAGCACAAGAACATGCAGAGTGCTCTCTCTCTCTCTCTCTCTCTCTCTCTCTCTCTCTCTCTCTCTCTCTCTCTCTGTCTCTCACTCTCTCTCTCTCTCTCACTCACTCTCTCTCTCTCTCACACACACACACACACACACATATCCCAAATGCAA
Organism: Protobothrops mucrosquamatus; assembly: GCF_001527695.2. Classification (NCBI taxonomy): domain Eukaryota; kingdom Metazoa; phylum Chordata; class Lepidosauria; order Squamata; family Viperidae; genus Protobothrops; species Protobothrops mucrosquamatus. Next base: position 20,257 of record NW_015386086.1, on the reverse strand, counting down.
CAAATTAGCTTATACCAACCTAGAAATGTTGCATTTTAAATACAGTCTACTTTAAAGCTTGCAAGAGCAAGCAAATCAAAGTTTCAAGTCAATACTATATTTAATAATAGTAATAGTAATAATAGTAATAATAGTAATAATAATATAATAATAATAATAATAATAATAATAATAATAATAATAATAATAATAATAATAATAATAATAATAATAATAATAATAATAATAATAATAATAATAAATAATAGTAAAGTTGGAAGGGACCTTGGAGGTCATCTAGTCCAATAGCAACAGCACTTAAACTTATATACTGCTTCATAGTGCTTTACAGCCCTCATTAAGCAGTTTACAGAGTCAGCATATTCCCCCTCCAAACAATCTGGGTCCATCTTACCGACTTCGGAAGGATGGAAGGCTGAGTCAACCTGGAGCCGGTGAGAATCGAACTGCCAAACAGCAGGCAGCCGTCCGTCCGCAGAAGTAGCCTGCAGTGCTGCATGCTAACCACCATGGATCGTGTGTTGCTTTATGTGTGAAAAGAGTTATACCACGTACATACTTATATAAAATAAAGCTCAACGCAAGAAATAGGCGATCTCCCCATTCCATCTACCAATCTCAAAGCATCCCAAAGCCAAGTTAAAAATAACTGTAGTTTACGTGGCAGGTTGGCCACGTAAGCGACAGTTGTTTTTAACTTTGCTTTTTGCATACAACTTTGCTTTGCATACAACTGCTTTGCACACCACTGGGAACAGCGTTTTCTTCAGCCCTGTACTGCTTTTGCTTCTCAAGTTTCCACCTCACATCAGTCGTAGACTGTGTTCCTTTTCACACAATTCTGTCTCCCACCCAGAGTGCTACCGGGCCTGTGGGCGCTGTTCAGGCCCCGAGGATACCAGCTGTCTACGCTGCAAGAGAGGCTGGATGCTGCACAACCAACGATGCATCGGTGAGCCTGTGGCCCTGGAAAGGTCTGGAGTTGCTGGGTGATGTTGGAAAAAGCAGACTTTCTTCAAAGGCCTGCTTTTACTGGATGTGGTGCAGGTAGTCCTCAATTTATGACCGATCGCTTAGCGACCGTTCAAAATTACAACAGGCTCCTTAAAAGGTATTTACGAGCCAATTCCTCCTTTCCCCCCCCTGCAGTCACATGACTGAATTTTGGGCACTTGGCAGCTGGTCGGCTCTTTGAAATGTTCCACAGTCATGTGACCATGATTTAATGACATTTTTGCTGAAAACACTCCATAGTGAACAAAGGGTTCACTTAACAACCAGCCCACTTGCTTAATGACTGCTAGAAAAAAATGGTCACAAAATTGAGCCAGTCACTTTATGATTGTCGTGACTTACGAGAATAATTCGGCAGGCCCCATTGAGATCATAAGTCAGAGACGACCTATAATAAATTCAGTAAATAATCGTGAAGATAGATAGTCCTCGACTTAGGACCACAATTGAGCCCAACATTTGTTGTTAAGCGAGACAGTTGTTAAATACGCTTTGTCCCATTTTATGACCTTTCTTGCCACAGTTGTTAAGTGAATGGCTGCAGTTATTAAGTTAGTAACACGATCGTTAAGAGAATCTGTCTTCCCCATTGACTTTGCGTGTCAGAAGGTTGCAAAAGGTCACCCTGGGACACTGCAATCATCACAAATATGAGCCAAGCATCTGGATTTTGATCACCTGACCATGGGGATGCAGCTGCCACGGTTATAAGTGTGAAACATGGTCATAAGTCAATTCTTTCACTGCTGTTGTAACTCCGAACGTTCGCTAAACGAATGGGTCGAAGTTGAGGTGTACCTGTATCGTGTTTTTAACTGTTATATATGTATATTTGGATGTTATAAGCCAGGAGCCCTTAACGTTGGCAACTTTTAAGACTTGGGGACTTCAACTCCCAGAATTCCTCAGCCAGCTTTGCTTAAAGTTGCCACGGTTAAGGACCCCTGTTATAAGCTACCTAGAGTCTTTTACAGCAGGTAGCCGCAATAAATTTAGTAAATATTAATAAGAGAAACAGCAACGTAGAAGCTCAAGGGAGAATCTAAGATTCCTTCATGGGAACTGAGAGAGAGGGAAGGAGGGAGAGAAGATCTGCCTCCCCTATCTTGATCTCTCCATCTTTCTTACAGACATAGATGAATGTGGCACCGATATGGCACACTGTCGCAGCAACCAGTTTTGTGTCAATACAGAAGGCTCCTATGAATGCCGAGGTAAGAGATTAAAGCTTCCAAAATGCACCGTCTGTTGCTGTAGGCAGCCCTCGAACCCATTCAAGAAGCAGACCTGCTTCTGCCGGAGAAATGGGTCTTCGGCAGATGATCTGATGTTTCTGTTCCTCTGGATAATGTGGGAAGCCATGCCATGAGCACATTGACCCTCCTTTGTCTTGCTTTGGTGCACGAATCCTACTAGGCATCAAGCTCTTCGTGGAAGCAAAGCATGTGCAAAAATGACATAATCTACCAACTGAGGACACTGTTTTTCCCATCCCATAGGCCAGTGTTTCTCAACCTTGACAATTTTAAGGCATGTGGACTTCAACTCCCAGAATTCCACAGCCAGCATTGCTGGCTGTGGAATTCTGGGAGTTGAAGTCCACATGCCTTAAAATTGTCAAGGTTGAGAAACACTACCATAGGCAGACATTCTTAGCCAGGTGGGCAGATTTACATCTACGAGAGCAACCTATGTTTCACTCGTAAGCAGGAAGCAGTAGATGGATTGATGCTTCATGTTAGGCTTACTACATTTATTTGTGCATGTGTGCCTTTGAGTCAGTTTCTTACTCCTAGCAATTGCCTGGACCAGGGGTAGGCAACTTTGGCTCTTTTATGACTCGTGGACTTCAACTCCCAGAATTCCTGAGCCAGCCATTCTATCTGTTTCTACACCCCTTTTACTGGTTCGGTTGCTATGAAAGAGATTTATTTTGGATTATAAGAAAACCCTGGAATCTATCACACAGGAATGGTATAAGCCAGGGGTAGGCAACCTTGGCTCTTTTATGACTCGTGGACTTCAACTCCCAGAATTCCTGAGCCAGCCATGCTGAGGGGAAAGGGAGAGGTTTCCAAGCTGAGCCATGCTGGCTCAGGAATTCTGGGAGTTGAAGTCCACGAGTCATAAAAGACCAATCCCTGCAATTTTCTTTGCAAGGTTTTTGGGAAACGATTTGCTTTTGCCTCTTCCTTCTTCCTAGGGCTGGGAGAGAATGATTGGCCCAAGACCACCCAGCTGGCTTTGTATCCAAGGAGGGGCTAGAACTCACAGTCTCCTGGTTTCTAGCCTGATACCTTTAACTGCTATGGTTCATACAAAAATAATGTTCTGATATTTCTCCCTTACTCCCTTTTCATTCAGCCAGCTAGCCATCCAGCCTTACTTACCCCTAGCCAGCTAGCCATCCAGCCTTACTTACCCCTATGCAAGTGCCTAGGCCAGTGATGGTGAACCTTTTAGAGACCGAGTGCCCAAACTGCAACCCAAAACCCACTTATGTATCGTCGGGTGCCGGGTGGGTGTGGCCCATTGGGTGGGTGTGGCCCATTGGGTGGGCGTGGCTGCGGTGGTAACGGCAGACTGGGTGGGACTAAAAAATTCAATCAATCAATTCCAATTTTGCAAGATCTTTTTTTTCCCCGCGAGAAGTTAAAATTGACTGATTGATTGAACCTTTTTTTTTTTTTTGCACACGGTGGCGGAGGTCTAAAGCGAAAAGATTTTATAAAACCCAGCTGAAGGCCTAGGACTGGGACGACGGCGCACGTGCCCACAGAGAGGGCTCTGAGTGCTGCCTCTGGCACCCGTGCCATAGGTTCTCCACCACTGGCCTAGGCCCAGCTCTTCATTTTGCCAGCTCTTCATTTTGCCTTCTACTTTCTCTTTAGACTGTGCCAAGCCTTGTATTGGCTGCATGGGTGCTGGGCCTTCTCGCTGCAAGAAATGCAACAAGGGCTACCAGCGAGATGGTGTCAAATGCCTTGGTAAGTTCAAGTATCACCCCTTTCTATGCAAGTGTTCCTATCAGGAGTCCTTGGCGTTCTCTGAATTTGGTTGTTTTCACGCAGATGTTTCATGAGCAATAGCACTTAGACTTGTATATACTGCTTCATAGTGCTTTACAGCAGAGTTCCCCAATGCTTCCAGCTCTGTGGACCAGCAGTGGGGGGAGATGGGATGGTTCTGCATGAGCGGTGGGCAGGGGCGCAGGCGCGTGCAGCTCTGTTTGCGCAAGTGGCAGGTACCCACGCTCTGCCACTCACGCAAATGGAGCATGCGCATGCGTGCTCGCCCGCTGCTCGTGCAAGTGGGGATGCACGCGCACGCACGTGCATGCTCACCTGCCACTCCCGCGGCCTGGCTCAGAACGGCTCAAGGCTGAGCGGTGGGCCACAGTCAAGGGGTTAGGGACCCCTGCTTTGCAGCACTAAGCGGTTAACCCAGTCAGCATACTGCATATTGCCCCCAACAATCTTGAGTCCTCATTTTACTCTCAGAAGGATGGAAGGCTGAGACAACCTTGAGCCTATCAGGATCGAACTCCTGGCAGTGGGCAGTGCCACACTCTATTCTAACCATTGTGCCCCCATGGCTCCTACCCAGTTTCATTACCCAAACTAAGTCACATCATCAGTGTTAGTAAGGAGTGGGGTTTACTCTCAGTTTATGTTCTGGTGGCTTGCCCTGTCAGTGTTGGTGGGGGTGGTCTTAGAGATTCTTTGGCTTTGCTGTTTGCCATTGGCTTTTTTGGCAGTTCCTTGACTGGGTATTCCTATTCCTGCATAATTGGGAGGCAGCCAATCTTCTGGGCAGCCTAGCCTAGAGCAGGGCTTTTCAACCTTTTCACCCATTGTACCACTTTTAGGATATGGCAACATCCGAGTACCACCAGTCGCCTAGCAAAGTGTCAAAAACTTGATGACCAAAAAAAAAAAAGGGAAAAAGTGATAAAGTACAGGTAGTCCTCAACTTACAACAGTTCACTTAATGACTATTTGAAGTTACAATGGCACTGAAAAAAGTGCCCCCCAAGGCATAGCCGAGCAAGACACCTGCCTGCCTGCCCGGCGGTGCTCTTCCTCCTGTCCAAGGTTTTCATTGTCAGCATTTCTGTTGAGGATTGGCAGCAGGGGTGGGGTGGGGGGTGTTTGGTTTTTATTCCCCCCGTGTGCTGGGTCGTTGCAGCAGGTTTTGGTCACTTCACATGACCCTGGGACACTGTGACCGTCATAAATATGAATCAGTTGCCAAGCATCTGAATGTAAATCACAAGACCCTGGAGATGCTGCAACATTCCAGCTGATCGGCGCTTCTTCTGGGCTGGGGCTGATCCTGGCGCTTCCGCTGAGCCCTGACAGCCCTGCAGCTCCAGCCATCTCTCGCTCAGGCTTGTGCGGTGCTGCCACCGGTTCAGCTCATTCCTCTCCCCCGCTACCACTTTTCTAGGATGGTCACGTACCACCTGCCAGGTGCCAATGTACCATAAGTGGTACCCGTACCACTGGTTGAAAAGCCCTGGCCTAGAGGACTTGGGCTGTTAAAGTAGCAAGGACTCCTTTAATTTTAACTTTGGGAGTTGCTGAATTGTTGCAGTCTGTTTTCCTTTGGACTCCAGATGGGGCTGTGATGGTTGGCTCTATCCTGGAAAATGCTCTAAATTGGCCCCAATCCTGTTAGCCTTTCGTAAGGTCCTAAAATCATATCTGTGTTTCTGTGCCTGAGAGGCTGAATGTGTTAAGGGCCCCGTTGCCTGGTTGTATTGCTAACTGGCCAGGCATCTCGCACCGGTGTATATATAATCTGGATGTTTTTAGTGTTTTTTATTGGTTTAAAATGTTTTTAGCATTTTTGATGGTAGGGTATTTTTTGAACTGTATGCTGCCGAAAGTCATTGACTGAAGTGGGCAGCTGTAGAAATGGATTGAATGAATGCTGTGGCAGCTGTAATTATTGCCACCCAATGCCTGCAAATTCCTCCCCATATAATTAATTAAATGGCTGAAGTCACGTGGGAACGCCAAAAATCTCCTGTAAAATGTCAGAAGATTTTTGTCTTTTTCTACAAAAGTTCTGACAGGTGAGATTTTTGCAGGATCTGGTTGCTTTCAACTGGGGAGTTCCCAGTTCATTCCCTGTGAAAGAGTTACTGATCACTGAACTGAGGTCTAAAGAGTAACCTGAGATTTTGTCCTTTGGCAGGTAGGGCAGCCCAGCCAAAGAAGGAATAGAGGAATTCCAGAAAAAGTTGTAGGAAGGCTGTGGAGTTATGGATAGAAAGTTTCAAGGAATGAACCAAAACATATAGAGTTAAATAAAGAGGTGGATCATAGTTGGCTGTCAGTAAGGGTAGTCTCTGACTTACGACAGTTCGTTAAGTGACCGTTCAAAGTTACAACAGCACTGAAAAAAGTGACTTATGACCATTTTTTACACTTGACAAGCATTGCAGCATCCTCATGGTCACATGATCAAAGTTTGGCCGCTGGGCAAGTGACTCATGCTTATGACGGTCCTGGGTCATGTGATCACCTTGTCTGACCTTCTGACAAGCAAAGTCAATGGGGAAGCCAGGTTGCCTTAACAACATTGTTACTAACTTAACAACTACAATAATTCACTTAACGACTGTGTCAAGAAAGGTTGTAAAATGAGGGCCAAGTTCACTTCACAACTGTCTCGCTTTGCAACAGAAATTTTGGGCTCAGTTGTGCTCAATAAATCCAGGACTACCTGTATTTTGTCATGGCTTTTGAGCACTCAGCTCCCTTTTCTCCAATAGTTAATCCCAAATGTAACAAGCTAATGGAAGAAGAGGCCTGAGAGCCCACACCGGGTAAGATGTAGCATATAAAATATGCAAACCTTATCTGGATTGATTTGCTAGGCAACAGATTTTTTTTCCCCTTGTTTGGAGCAAAGCCCGAATTTAGATTTGTCCTTCGACACTTGAAACCTGCTGAATCAAGGTTAGGGAAAGCAAGGATTTATCGAGTTAGAAATGGTGAGTGAGGAGCAGCAGTTGAGCAGGAATGATGACCCTACAGCAGGGGTAGTCAACCTTGGCTCTTTTATGACTCGTGGACTTCAACTCCCAGAATTCCTGAGCCAGCCATGCTGAGGAGAAAGGGAGAGGTTTCCAAACTGAGCCATGCTGCCTCAGGAATTCTGGGAGTTGAAGTCCACGAGTCATAAAAGAGCCAAGGTTGACTACCCCTGCCCTACTGAGCTCAGAAAACATGGCTGCTGCATTGGTGGACGAAAATGGGAAATACAAAATGGAGGAGTTTTAGCCAATATGTTTATGATTCTATGACCTTATTGGCTCCCAGATGTGGATGAATGTGCTGGTGAAGTGGAGGAACCTGTGTGTACGGGCGCCAACGAGGTTTGTGAGAACACAGATGGCAGCTATCGCTGTGTTTGCGCTGAGGGACATCTACGCAAAGAGGGGATCTGTGTGGAAGACAAACCCCCAGGTAAAAGTTAGTAGGTGCCTTTTATTTTTATTTATTTATATCTCGCCTTTATTACTTTTGCAAATAAGGTGGCCTAATACTCATTCCTCCTCCTGTTTTCCCCATAACAAGAACCTTGTGATGTAATATGATGTGGGTTGGGCTGAGCAAGAGTGACGGGCCCAAATCCAGCCTTCTTTCATGCCTAAGGCGGGACTAGAAGTCACAGTCTCCCGGTTTCTAGCCAGGTGCCTTAACCACTAGACCAGTCTGGCATCCTTGACAGCTCAAAGCTTCTCGCTATGCGGTAGCCATAATTCTGTCTAGGACCAGCTTTTGGGATCCGTCTTCTTTGTCGTTCTCTGCTCCCTGTATTCTGCAGACATTTCCTCACAAATCTGCCCTTTCAGGAATAGTTGGGGTCTATCTACAATTGAGTTAAACACAATCATCCCAATCAGAGTGATATTCCAAATCAGACACAAATTGGATTTATTTTGGATTAAATGAATTGTGGAATTGAGCGGCACAGTGGCCTAGAGGTGAAGCTCTCGCCTCAATATCAGGAGACTGTGAGTTTGATCCTGGGTAGCGCCAGATATTTCTCTCTCTGGGAATAAAGAGAAAATATCTGCTGCGAACTCCGTGTAGGCGTCAGGAAGGACATCCAGCCAGTAAACGCTCAGCTCCATTCAGTTGCCCCAACTCCACCCTGAGGCAAGGGATTACAGCAGGGGTAGGCAACCTTGGCTCTTTTATGACTTGTGGACTTCAGCCCCCAGAATTCCTGAGCCAGCATGGCTCAGCTTGGAAACCTCTCCCTTTCCTGTCAGCATGGCTGGCTCAGGAATTCTGGGAGTTGAATTCCACGAGTCATAAAAGAGCCAGGGTTGCCTACCACTGGATTACAGGGTCGTTAAAAGATTAAAAAAATGAATTGTGGAATTATTGTTTTCCTTCTTAAATATATTTCTGAATCAAACTGAGGCTCAGTTTTTACATAGTGGGCAGGGGAAGGGCAAACCTAGACCAGTGTTTCTGAACCTTGGCAAGTTTCAGATGTCTGGACCTCAACTCCCAGAATTCCCCTTGATGGCTGGGGAATTCTGGGAGTTGAAGTCCACACATCTGAAGCTTGCCAAGGTTCAGAAACACTGACCCTAGAGAGCCAAACTGCTCCAGAGGTCAAAAACTGACTGCCCTCGCCACTGCTGATAACCTCTTTGTTGCCCCACAGATGCTCCTGAAAAAGGATTCTTTGACGACATTACAGATGACGAAGTGGTTGTGCTGCAGCAGATGTTCTTCGGGGCCATCATCTGCGCGCTGGCCACCTTGGCTGCCAAAGGAGACATGGTCTTCACTGCCATTTTCATAGGTGCTGTGGCTGCGATGGCCGGCTATTGGATGTCGGAGCGCAGCGACCGGGTTCTCGATGGCTTCATGAAAGGGAGATAGGGCTTAGGCAGGGTTCACTCCCTTAACTGCTTCCTGCCTCAGAGAGCCAGCTGGGGGGGCAGGAATACCTTGACCCCCTACCCTTTCCCCCTTATCTTAGCAGGTTTGAAACCAGGAGATGGGAAACACAACCTGCATCCCCATCTGGCCTAAAACAAGCCTTGACTTTCTGAAGATATGCTGGAGGGACAAATAGGAGCTGGGAAATCATGCAGGCCTATCACTGAGAGGTCCTGACAGATATTAGAAGGGACTGGATACCCCTTAGGAAGTTTGAGGTTCAGAAGAAACCGCCCCTATTATTGTCCAACTGACCCACTCTCCATGCATGTTGGATGATCCTGGAAGAGTTCATCCCAATAAGCTATGATCTCTCCCACTTGGGGCTGCCAAAGTTAACTGGAGAAAAGCTCAGCTCTTTGGGTCTGTGCTGGCATGGGGTGGTTCCCTGCTGGCTTTTGGGGTAACCTGTCCTTTGGCCAAGAGTTGACCTACACATTGCATTGAAGGAAGAGAGAAATGGCAGCAATACATTGTTAAGAGTGTTCCGCTTCAGGTAGGATCCAGTGTTTGGGCTGACCTCAGAATCACCCTGTATTGAATCAACCAGTATCACAAGAGAGAGCATAATATAAATTTAATAAATAATAATATATATACACTTATTTGTGTGGTCAGAAGTGGTACATTTCAAACTTTTCTCATCTGTATAATAAACGTATGGGCTTGCTCTCACTCTGTTGGGGGCAGCTTGGAAGGCGAAGGAAATTGAAAGAGGCCTGCATGTCCACGTTTTCGCTTTGCAATTCTGTATCTCAGGAAAAATAAATGTGTCTAAATCCACGCGGCTCCTACCATTGCACGCTCTCTGTCTCACGTGCCAGTGGTTTTTGTTCTGCTGGACTTGTACACACAAGGTTCGAAACTTGCAATTTCGCTTCAGCCTTCACGTTAAAAGAATTTTTGGAGAAGACTTGAAGAAATGTCTTCTCCAAAATGTTCCTCGGTCTCTGTTTTCTACAACCGCATGAGCCTTCTCCAATTTTTGTCGGTCTTTTCTCATGCATGAAACTTTGATCCTTGGACTATCTGGACAGGAATGAGTGGAATTTCAACTAAGACAGCTTCAATCCTCTCCTAAGCTTAACTTGTTTGCTTGCTTGAGCTTGTAGGCCACTCACTTCCTTATTAACTGTAGATGGCTTATCGAAATAAAAGGAAAATGGCTAAACAACAGCTAAAGCAAACCATAGAACGTTATTTTAGAACAAATGTTCAAACCGTTGTTAAGAATCAGAACAATTAAAGGCCCTGAATAAACAGGTATTTTGCCGATGATAAAAAAAACCCCTCTCCTAAACTGTAATGAATAAGACTTGTTTCAATTTAAAATACAGTTTGTTCCACAATGTGGCCCTTTTCACAGAGAATTAATCAGCTGGAAAGAAGGCCTAATTCAACCGCTGCTCAAGCAGGAGACCCTATACCATTTCAGTCAAGCAGCTGTCCGGTCTCTTCTTAAAAACCTTCAGCAATGAAGCACCCCCAATTTCTGAAGGCAAGCCATTCCACTGGTTAATTGTCCTCACTGTTAGGAAGTTTCTTCTTAATTCCAGGTTGCTTCTCTGGAATGAATAGAATAGAAATTAGAATAGAATAGAATAGAATAGAATAGAATAGAATAGAATAGAATAGAATAGAATAGAATAGAATAGAATAGAATAGAATAGAATATAGCAGTGATGGCGAACCTTTTAGAGACTGAGTGCCCAAACTGCAACTCAAAACCCACTTATGCATTGTCGAGTGCCGGGTAGGTATGGCCCATTGGCTGGGCGTGGCCCATTGGCTAGGGGTGGCTGCGGTGGTAACGGCAGACTAGGTGGGACTAAAAAGTTCAATCAATCAATTCCAACTTTGCAAGATCTTTTTTTCCCCGCGAGAAGTTGAAATTAACTGATTGAACCTTTTTTTTTTTTTGCACACGGCGGCGGAGGCCTAAAGCAAAAAGGTTTTATAAAACCCAGCTGAAGGCCTAGGACTGGGGCGATGGCGCGCGTGCCCACAGAGAGGGCTCTGAGTGCCGCCTCTGGCACCCGTGCCATAGGTTCGCCACCACTGGAATATAGAATAGAATATAGAATAGAATAGAATAGAATAAGGAATAGAATAGAATAGACTATAGATTAGAGTAGAATAGAATAGAATATAGAATAGAATAGAATATAGAATAGAATAGAATAGAATAGAATAGAATAGAATAGAATATAAAATAGAACAGAATGGAATGGAATAGAATAAGGAATAGAATAGAATAGAATATTAGAATAGAATAGAAAACAGAATAGAATACAGACTTTGGAGGTCTTCTAGTCCAACCCCCTACTCAGGCAGGAAATCCTATAACTATTTCAGAGAAATGGTGGTCCAATTTCTTCTTATCAACCTCCAGTGGTGAAACAGCCACTACTCCTGAAGTCAAGCCATATCACTGATTAATTGTTCTCACTATTAAGTTTCTCCTTAATTCCAGGTTGCTTCTCTGATTATTTTCCATCATTTCTTTTCTTGCCTTCTGGTGCTTTGGAAAATAAGTTGATCCCCTCTTCTTTGTGGCAGCGCCTCAAATACTGAAATACTGCTATCATGTCTTGCCAAGTCATTTTCTCTAGACTTGCCATACCCAAATTCTGCAAATGTTCTTCATATGTTTGTCTCCAGGCCTTTAATCATCTTACTTGCTCTTCTTTGCACTTTTTCCAAAGTCTCAACATCTTTTTTTGTAATGTGATCAGAACCGGATGCAGTATTCCAGGTGTGGCCTTACTAAGGCTTTATAAAGTGGTACTAATAGAAAAATATTAAATATTTTAAATATGTAAATATAAAATATAAAATGATAAAACATTGAAGTTGCTCCATTGTTGATCTAAGTGGGGGGGTGGACTATTTAAGAAAGCAACAAATGGCATTTCAACATGAGATTAAGCTGAGGTCTGTTAAAAATTTCTGAACTATTTTCAAGAGTCACCACACTAAAAAACCATAAAATAATTTAACCTTGAGGTTACCAGAATTTACAGTTATGTGAAAAAGAAAGAACTCTTTGAATTCTATGGTCTTACACAGTGCTTTTTTTATAATAATAAAAAAGGTGCGTCATACAACTCGCCTTGCCTACTCTACAAGGTTCCATCCAAAAAAGGTGCCGGAACTCCATTCTGGGCGTTCTATGACAAAAAAAGCCCTGGTTTTATATATCAGGACATAGTCATGCAACACAACAGTGATCTCAAGCACACCAGCAAATCTACAACAGAATGGCTGAAAAAGAAAAGAATCAAGGTTTTGCAATGGCCCAGGCAAAATCCAGACCTCAACCTGATTGAAATGCTGTGTGTAAACAAATGGCCATAAACCTCAATGAACTGAAGCAATGTTTTAAAGAAGAATGGGCCTAAATTCCTTCACAACAATGTGAGAGGCTGATAAAGTCATACAGAAAATGATTACTTCAAGTCATTGCTGCCAAAGGTGATTCTACAAACTATGGAATCATCAGGTATATTTGGTTTTTCATATATGGCCTCTCCATTTTGGCTTCCTTTTGTAAAATAAAAGAGGACATGGTGTTATATGTCATGCATTTTGTTCATCTGAGGTTTTATTTACCTACTTTTAAAAACTGCTAAGGACCAGATGATTTTTACTGTGTCCCGATTATGTAAAACCATTGAACTAAACAGGATGTACTTTCTTTTTCACATGACTGTAAGTGACCCAAGCAGGAACTCCCCCCAAATGCAAACCTTAAGAAGTGAGCAATACTCTCCAGAGGTCTAGCCTCTGAAATCAGTAACAACTCCATCGTGTTCATGCTAAGTTTCAAGTTTAGTTTGCAGCAGAGATCATAGAAGTGATAGATAGATAGATAGATATAGATCTGGCATGTCAAACTTCTGGCCCACGGGCCAGATGCATCACGCCAAAACCAAACCCACCCCATTGCCGGCAATGGGGAAAAAGTCGTGATATGCGATACGGGTTTACCAGATAGATAGATAGATAGATAGATAGATAGATAGATAGATAGATAGATAGATAGATAGATAGATAGATAGATAGATAGATAGATAGATAGATAGATAGATAGATAGATAGATAGATAGATAGATAGATAGATAGATAGATAGATAGATAGATAGATAGATAGATAGATAGATAGATAGATAGATAGATAGATAGATA
>NW_015386086.1:5438-7057 GCF_001527695.2 Protobothrops mucrosquamatus | reverse complement strand
TGGTGACCTAACCCTAACCCTAAGTGGAATTTTCCTCCAATGGGATTTTCCTATGTATTTTACCAGGAAACATAGATAGGGCAGCCTACAAAAAGTCAGTGCCCTCCTAACCATACCCAAGCACTCCGAGTTTGTTGGCGATGTCCATTTTGCTCTCTGAGTTCATGGTGACCTAACCCTAACCCTAAGTGGAATTTTCATCCAATGGGATTTTCCCATATATTTTACCAGGAAACATAGATAGGGCAGGCAAAAAAAGTCAGTGCCCTCCTAACCATACCCAAGCACTCCGAGTTTGTTGGCAATGTCCATTTTGCACTCTGAGTTCATGGTGACCTAACCCTAACCCTAAGTGGAATTTTCCTCCAATGGGATTTTCCCATGTATTTTACCAGGAAACATAGATAGCGCAGCCTAGAGAAGTAAATCCCCCCTAACCATATCCAAGTATCCCACGTTTGTTGGCGATGTCCATTTTGCTCTCTGCATTCATGGTGACCTAACCCTAACCCTAAGTGGAATTTTCCTCCAATGGGATTTTCCCATGTATTTTACCAGGAAACATAGATAGGGCAGCCTACAAAAAGTCAGTGCCCTCCTAAACATACCCAAGCACTCCGAGTTTGTTGGCGTTGTCCATTTTGCTCTCGTGAGTTCATGGTGACCTAACCCTAACCCTAAGTGGAATTTTCCTCCAATGGGATTTTCCTATGTATTTTACAAGGAAAAATAGATAGCGCAGCCTAGAGAAGTAAATCCCCTCCTAACTATATCCAAGAATCCCACGTTTGTTAGCAATGTACATTTTGCTCTCTGCATTCATGGTGACCTAACCCTAACCCTAAGTGGAATTTTCCTCCAATGGGATTTTCCCATGTATTTTACCAGGAAACATAGATAGGGCAGCCTACAAAAAGTCAGTGCCCTCCTAACCATACCCAAGCACTCCGAGTTTGTTGGCGATGTCCATTTTGCTCTCTGCATTCATGGTGACCTAACCGTAACCCTAAGTGGAATTTTCCTCCAATGGGATTTTCCTATGTATTTTACCAGGAAAAATAGATAGGGCAGCCTACAAAAAGTCAGTGCCCTCCTAAACATACCCAAGAACTCCGAGTTTTTTGGCGTTGTCCACTTTGCTCTCGTAAGTCCATGGTGACCTAACCCTAACCCTAAGTGGAATTTTCCTCCAATGGGATTTTCCCATGTATTTTACCAGGAAACATAGATAGCGCAGCCTAGAGAAGTAAATCCCCTCCTAACCATATCCAAGTATCCCAAGTTTGTTGGCGATGTCAATTTTGCTCTCTGCATTCATGGTGACCTAACCCTAACCCTAAGTGGAATTTTCCTCCAATGGGATTTTCCTATGTATTTTACCACGAAACATAGATAGCGCAGCCTAGAGAAGTAAATCCCCCCTAACCATATCCAAGTATCCCACGTTTGTTGGCGATGTCCATTTTGCTCTCTGCATTCATGGTGACCTAACCCTAACCCTAAGTGGAATTTTCCTCCAATGGGATTTTCCTATGTGTTTTACCAGGAAACATAGATAGGGAAGCCAACAAAAAGTCAGTGCTCTCCTAACCATACCCAAGCACTCCGAGTTTGTTGGC
>NW_015386086.1:0-3658 GCF_001527695.2 Protobothrops mucrosquamatus | reverse complement strand
TAGATAGGGAAGCCAACAAAAAGTCAGTGCTCTCCTAACCATACCCAAGCACTCCGAGTTTGTTGGCGATGTCCATTTTGCTCTCTGAGTTCATGGTGACCTAACCCTAACCCTAAGTGGAATTTTCCTCCAATGGGATTTTCCCATGTATTTTACCAGGAAACATAGATAGGGCAGCCTACAAAAAGTCAGTGCCCTCTTAACCATACCCAAGCACTCCGAGTTTGTTGGCGATGTCCATTTTGCTCTCTGAGTTCATGGTGACCTAACCCTAACCCTAAGTGGAATTTTCCTCCAATGGGATTTTCCCATGTATTTTACCAGGAAACATAGATAGGGCAGCCTAGAGAAGTAAGTGCCCTCCTAACCATACCCAAGCACTCCGAGTTTGTTGGCGATGCCCATTTTGCTCTCTGCATTCATGGTGACCTAACCCTAACCCTAAGTAGAATTTTCCTCCAATGGGATTTTCCCATGTATTTTACCAGGAAACATAGATAGCGCAGCCTAGAGAAGTAAATCCCCTCCTAACCATATCCAAGTATCCCAAGTTTGTTGGCGATGTCCATTTTGCTCTCTGCATTCATGGTGACCTAACCCTAACCCTAAGTGGAATTTTCCTCCAATGGGATTTTCCTATGTATTTTACCACGAAACATAGATAGCGCAGCCTAGAGAAGTAAATCCCCCCTAACCATATCCAAGTATCCCACATTTGTTGGCGATGTCCATTTTGCTCTCTGCATTCATGGTGACCTAACCCTAACCCTAAGTGGAATTTTCCTCCAATGGGATTTTCCCATGTATTTTACCAGGAAACATAGATAGGGCAGCCTACAAAAAGTCAGTGCCCTCTTAACCATACCCAAGCACTCCGAGTTTGTTGGCGATGTCCATTTTTCTCTCTGAGTTCATGGTGACCTAACCCTAACCCTAAGTGGAATTTTCCTCCATTGGGATTTTCCCATGTATTTTAACAGGAAACATAGATAGGGCAGCCTACAAAAAGTCAGTGCCCTCCTAACCATACCCAAGCACTCCGAGTTTGTTGGCGATGTCCATTTTTCTCTCTAAGTTCATGGTGACCTAACCCTAACCCTAAGTGGAATTTTCCTCCAATGCGATTTTCCCATGTATTTTACCAGGAAACATAGATTGGGCAGCCTACAAAAAGTCAGTGCCCTCCTAACCATACCCAAGAACTCCGATTTTGTTGGCGTTGTCCATTTTGCTCTCTGCATTCATGGTGACCTAACCCTAACCCTAAGTGGAATTTTCCTCCAATGGGATTTTCCCATGTATTTTACCAGGAAAAATAGATAGCGCAGCCTAGAGAAGTAAGTGCCCTCCTAACCATACCCAAGTATCCCACGTTTGTTGGCGATGTCCATTTTACTCTCTGCATTCATGGTGACCTAACCCTAACCCTAAGTGGAATTTTCCTCCAATGGGATTTTCCTATGTATTTTACCAGGAAACATAGATAGGGCAGCCTACAAAAAGTCAGTGCCCTCCTAACCATACCCAAGTATCCTGAGTTTGTTGCCAATGTCCATTTTGTTCTCTGCATTCATGGTGACCTAACCCTAACCCTAAGTGGAATTTTCCTCCAATGGGATTTTCCTATTTATTTTACCAGGAAACATAGATAGGGCAGCCTACAAAAAGTCAGTGCCCTCCTAACCATACCCAAGCACTCCGAGTTTGTTGGCGATGTCCATTTTGCTCTCTGAGTTCATGGTGACCTAACCCTAACCCTAAGTGGAATTTTCCTCCAATGGGATTTTCCCATGTATTTTACCAGGAAACATAGATAGCGCAGCCCAGAGAAGTAAGTGCCCTCCTAACCATAGCCAAGCACTCCGAGTTTGTTGGCGATATCCATTTTACTCTCTGAGTTCATGGTGACCTAACCCTAACCCTAAGTGGAATTTTCCTCCAATGGGATTTTCCCATGTATTTTACCAGGAAACATAGATAGGGCAGCCTACAAAAAGTCAGTGCCCTCCTAACCATAGCCAAGCACTCCGAGTTTGTTGGAGATGTCCATTTTCCTCTCTGAGTTCTTGGTGACCTAACCCTAACCCTAAGTGGAATTTTCCTCCAATGGGATTTTCCGACGTATTTTACCAGGAAAAATAGATACGGCAGCCTACAAAAAGTAAGTGCCCTCCTAACCATAGCCAAGCACTCCGAGTTTGTTGGCGATGTCCATTTTGCTCTCTGAGTTCATGGTGACCTAACCCTAACCCTAAGTGGAATTTTCCTCCAATGGGATTTTCCCATGTATTTTACCAGGAAACATAGATAGGGCAGCCTACAAAAAGTCAGTGCCCTCCTAACCATAGCCAAGCACTCCGAGTTTGTTGGAGATGTCCATTTTGCTCTCTGAGTTAATGGTGACCTAACCCTAACCCTAAGTGGAATTTTCCTCCAATGGGATTTTCCCATGTATTTTACCAGGAAAAATAGATAGGGCAGCCTACAAAAAGTCAGTGCCCTCCTAACCATAGCCAAGCACTCCAAATTTGTTGGCGATGTCCATTTTGCTCTCTGAGTTCATGGTGACCTAACCCTAACCCTAAGTGGAATTTTCCTCCAATGGGATTTTCCTATGTATTTTACCAGGAAACATAGATAGGGCAGCCTACAAAAAGTCAGTGCCCTCCTAACCATACCCAAGCACTCCGAGTTTGTTGGCGATGTCCATTTTGCTCTCTGAGTTCATGGTGACCTAACCCTAACCCTAAGTGGAATTTTCCTCCAATGGGATTTTCCCATGTATTTTACCAGGAAACATAGATAGCGCAGCCTAGAGAAGTAAGTGCCCTCCTAACCATACCCAAGTACTCCGAGTTTGTTGGCGATGTCCATTTTGCTCTCTCAGTTCATGGTGACCTAACCCTAACCCTAAGTGGAATTTTCCTCCAATGGGATTTTCCCATGTATTTTACCAGGAAACATAGTGAAGCCTAAAGAAGTAAATCCCCTCCTAACCATATCCAAGTATCCCACGTTTGTTGGCGATGTCCATTTTGCTCTCTGCATTCATGGTGACCTAACCCTAACCCTAAGTGGAATTTTCCTCCAATGGGATTTCCCTATGTATTTTACCAGGAAACATAGATAGGGCAGCCTACCAAAAGTCAGTGCCCTCCTAACCATAGCCAAGCACTCCGAGTTTGTTGGAGATGTCCATTTTTCTCTCTGAGTTCATGGTGACGTAACCCTAACCCTAAGTGGAATTTTCCTCCAATGGGATTTTCCTATGTATTTTACCAGGAAACATAGATAGGGCAGCCTACAAAAAGTCAGTGCCCTCCTAACCATAGCCAAGCACTCCGAGTTTTTTGGCGATGTCCATTTTGCTCTCTGAGTCCATGGTGACCTAACCCTAACCCTAAGTGGAATTTTCCTCCAATGGGATTTATCATGTATTTTACCAGGAAACATAGATAGCGCAGCCTAGAGAAGTAAGTGCCCTCCTAACCATACCCAAGCACTCCGAGTTTGTTGGCGATGTCCATTTTCCTCTCTGAGTTCTTGGTGACCTAACCGTAACCCTAAGTGGAATTTTCCTCCAATGGGATTTTCCCATGTATTTTACCAGGAAACATAGATAGCGCAGCCTAGAGAAGTAAGTGCCCTCCTAACCATA
>NW_015386085.1:2103332-2110929 GCF_001527695.2 Protobothrops mucrosquamatus | reverse complement strand
TTTCTGGAAAAACCTCCTTTATTGATGTTAGGAAGGAAGAGCAAACCTTATTAAGGAACTCTTAACAGGAAGTGAATTGAAGACCCCCAAAGGTCTCGTTCTTTCTAATCTGCCTTCCCTTTGAGACTTTAGTTCTCATTATTTTATTATTATGTATTTAAGAAGATGGTCAAAGACCTCCGTAGCTCAGGATACTCACCTTAAAATCAGAACCCAGAAAAACTTAGTTAATCCGCAATACCAGCCTATGAAGAATGAAGATAATCTTTAGGCCCAGAGAGCATGCAGGTGTCAAGTCAGAATTATTAGTGGCACACCTGTCAGCAACTGGAAGTGCATAAGTCCATGTACTTCCTTTTCCTGTCTCACAACTCAATCCATACATCCTTTAATTTTCAGACACATCTTTTTCTCACAGCTCCTTTAAAAACCCACAAAGTATACTGTAATTAGCAAGAAAAATAAATCTAGCATTTCTGAATTCTTTCTCCAAGGGGGAAAGGAAAGTTCACAGCCTGCAGGTTGCTAGCAAAGTCATCAAAGAATGTAGTTATTGCTACTAAAGGTAAGAATAAATAACGAATCAATTTTGTAGCTCTCTCCTGTTACTACATCCTCTTACCTCCAGAATGTGGCCTGGGATTGCACAAGGGGCTAGGCTAAAATCCGGTTGACTAGTTTGCAGCCAGATGTTCGGTACAGACCTTGCCAATATGATTTTAATAGCCCAGGAAAGGACAGGAAAACCTGAGGAAAATTTGACAATAAATCATGATGGACTATGCTGTTTTGCCTTATTTTGATCTCCTCCCCAGCAACAGCACATCGATTTTAGAACTATCTCCTTTGGAGTCTTCCTGATCCCAACGGGGCTGAATCCTGCTTCCCCCTCCCCACTGCAGCTATGGCTTTCGGAACCTTCCTGATCCCAACGGGGCTGCCGGCATGACATCGGGCAAGAGCGCCAGATGAGCCCCGCTTTGCAGGACGAAGCAGGCGGACGCAAGTGCCAGTCAGCCTGAGCTGTGCGCCAATCAGCTGGAGCCCCGAGCTGATCCTTGGCGCTCAGCAGAACCCTGGCAGCAGCACAGCTCCAGCTGATTCTCCCACAGGTCTACACTTTTACACTTTTTTTTACAGGGCTTTTCAACCTGCCATATGTGTACCACCTGCCAGGTGCCAACATACCACCAGTGGTATGTGTACCACAGGTTGAAAAGCCCTGCCTTAGAGAATAGGTCAGTCCTCTCTTTGTGACAGGTTCTCAAGAACTGGAAGGCTGCTGTCATGCCCCTCCCCCATTCCTCCTCTTTGGTAGACTAGACAGACCTAGCTCCCTCAATTATTGATCATATGATTTAGCCCCCACACTCTTTATTATCTTTGTTGCTCTTCTCTGCACACATTCCAGGTTTCAACATTTTTTGTATTAGTTTATACAGTATTGCATTAGCCTTTGTGGATTGTATTCTGCTTCTTCACATGAGGTGGACAATAGGAAAGAAAGGGAAGGGAACTTGATAAGAGGTTAAGCATTAACAAAGGTTAGATCTGATGTAGATATACTAAATAAGCTTATTCTTGTAATCACAGGTCATAAAATATAGCATGGATGCAAATATTCTTGTTGATGAGCTGGGTAATCTGCGTAATCCAATAAGATTTTAATATATAATATATAGTATCAAAAGTTGAAAATGTTTTGGGGAGTTTAAAAGAACCTTAACTGATTTTTGGATAGTGTCATTTCTATTGCCAGATTTGTATCCTTTTACTGTTTTATACTGAGATTGGTCAATGTTTCTAATGTAGAAGACATTTAAGAGACATTTCCACAAATCCTCATCTCTCACTGTTGCTATTAGTCAGCCATAAAGATGTGGGCATTTCCTCTGGTAGCATTATCGCACTATTTAATAATGTCATCTACAGTATCAGGGAATATATATTTGCTTACCTTCCATTGGGATATATGCTACTATCTGACAGCAGCTTTCGAGAGGTATGGAGATAATTTTGAAGAAGCAAGGCATGAACAGTTAATTAAACATTAATTCAGTCCTGGGAAAGAAACTCAGGTGAATACTGTAGGTTATAGCTTTAGTCTGGCAAGATTCTGTATATTGGGTGTAAGCAAATCGAGAAGTGAACTCGATTAGATATCACTTTGTCATCTTTGGGCTTAGACTTGACAGATGATAACATTTCACCAGTTTTTGATATCTGTTACGTGTTTCTATGAATGCATGATTTTCTTTTTGACAGTCCAAGAACAGTGAATCCAAAGTTCTTTAGAAGTAGACAAATTGCACAGTTTTGGAATATAATTTAGCAACACATTAACATTATTAAATACTTTATTTTCATGATTTCAATCATTTAGGTTTTGCAGATTGTATTTTTTGTAAGCTTTGAAAATTTTTGAAAGTATTGTCTGTAATTAGCTAATTAATGTAACTTTAATTTTCATTATCAAAAGCCTATTTTTTTCATCCACTATTTTTTTAAAATAAGGATTCTTTCAAAAGATCAGTTTCCTATGAGAGCAAGGATTGCAGATTAATTTCTGCCTCCAAAGTATTAAAATATTTCTGACAAACTACAGGGCTGGAAATATGTTAAGCTTCCTGTAACACTCAAAGTCAAATTCTTACCTTTCCCAAGTGCCAAATAACAGCTTCTAGGTGTGCCCATATCAGTACATATTAATGTTAGCGTGTTTCCCTGAAAGTAAGCCCTACCCCCAAAATAAGCCCTAGTTTTGGGCAAAGGCAAGTACCTAAAAATCAAGCTGGGTGGGGGTATAGAGCTGCCCCACATGTTCTAGACCCACTTACCTTGCAGCCAGGCCTCTCCTCACTGGCCTACTTCTTCTGTGGCATCCCCAGTCTTGCATTTTGCACTCAGAGGCCTTTCCGGAAGGCCACTGCAGCCGAGAACTGAGCTATGGATTGAATCCCTAGCTCGGTTCTGCAAGGCCTCTGCAGCCGAGAACCGACCTATGGATTGATCCATAGCTCGGTTCTCAGCTGCAGTGGCCTTCCGAAAAGGCCTTTTTTGACTGTGAAATGCAGGCTGGAGCTCCATTCTCAGCTGCAGAATGAAGCTGCTCCTTCAGCTGCAGAAGAAGTGGGATGGCTGGCCAGGAGGTGAGTGGAAAAGACCCCCCCCAATAAGACCTGGTGCCTCTTTTGGGAGCAAACCCCCCCAGCTCTTATTTTCGGGGAAACATGGTATTTTCATTTCAGTACAATAAATAAGTTAAAAAATATGCCCTGTCCTATAATAAGCTCATGATCAGTAATGCCTTAATCACTTCCTTTTTCAATTGCTGCAATGTGCTTTATTTAGAGCTACTCTTGAAGATGATTGTAAAATATAATCTAAATGAGAACATGTGGCATGACAAGTTTAAAAAAAGTATTTATTTTAATTTCCATATATATTCCATGCATATGCATGGACAATTCTCTTCCTATAACAGATACCCCTTAATGTATAATTGTAATGGAGTCTGACCATCATGGTCATAAGTCTTGACAATGGTAAAGCGGATCACCCACATGGCAGATCTGATTTTATGATCTTATTTGCAGTAATTGTTAAGTGAATGTTGCAAACGTAAGTGAATACCCTGGTTGTTGAACAAACCCATTGGTTGAATCAGCCTTCCATCCTTCTGAGGTCGGTAAAATGAGGACCCAGATTGTTGGGGACAACATGCTGACTCGGTAAAGCGCTTGGAGAGAGTTATAAAGCACTGTGAAGTGGTATATAAGTCTAAGTACTATTGCTATTGCTATATAGTTCATCTATAAGCAAAAAAATAATAATTATAAAACTGGTATGCAAAATGTCTGATTTATTTCCAATTGGCCTATAAAAGTTTATTAGAACCATCTAACAATCCACACTGATAACAAGCAAAATTATGAAATCCTTGTCAATATCCAACATTTTGTGTTCTGCTATAAAAGATGAAGTGTTCTTTATTAGTACAGCCATTCTTTTATGCGATATTGAATGTAAGGCTATATAGGTCTGATCCATGCAATTAATTTTAAGCAAATGCTTTTCTTCATGAACTTTATGAGTTTCCTATTATTGGTTTCATCATCAATTTCTAAAAAAAAATCAGGTGTAAAGGCATTTCATGGTACAAAAATGACAACAGTGTAAATAAAACAAGTTAAATACAATTTTTCTGCTGGAAAGACTCAAGCAATCTCAGATCAAGGTCACAATAAAGACTATATAACTTTCAAAAACTTGAATCTTGTTTGTGTTTATAATGTGAAATAGATCCAAAGTAGTGAAAAAACCAACTGTAGAAAAATCGATAATAGTATGGATTTCTCTCTCATTTATCAAAGAGAGAAATGATAAATGTAAAAGTAAAAAAAGTCTATGTCTAGATAAATGTACATTTTATTACGATCAATGACCAATCCATAAAACATCACCTGCAAATTTAAAATAAATATTAGCTATGAAACTAAGCATGTGAATCAAATTGCTATCCATTTTACATGTTAAGTGACAAAATTTGACTACATTTAAAGAATGAATCATGTGAATATGAAAGTATTAGCTGTAAATTTGTCAAAATAACTGAAAAATTTGGTTAGATAGGCGTTTTTAGCCGATACAGGGTTTTGGCATAAAACAAACAGTATAATGTGCCACATGTAATGGTTTCAGTGGCTCTTTCTCTGTATAGGCATATTCTAGATTTGAATGAAATGCCCCATATCTCTCCTATGAAATTGCTGAATCACACCCAGTTTAGGGCCATTCTGATTTAGGGGACAATAGTTTGACTTAAGTATCTTAAGAGGTCTGGAAAGGCAGTACTTAAAAATATGCCTCAGGGAGAACATCAGATCTGATACTTAAATTAAGGGGGGGAAAAATCTAAATATGCATACACAGGTATTTGTATTAAAATTATTCCTGGTGAGAATTCTTGTGGAGACCTGCCTAGATCATAGACTTTACCACTTTACTGTAGTTAAAAATCTAGTGAACCTCAAACTTCAAAGACAAATTCAACATCTTGTTTTTTACAGTTGGATGTAAAAAAGGAATAGAAATTGTCTTCCTCCTTTTTAGTTTTAAGGATTGTTGCTATTCCAATAATAATATGGGTTACAGACCTTCATTTTAAATATTAATTAATTGTAGTTGTAATATCATAGAATTTCCTCAGTTCACTATTCAGTGATAAATAAACTACAATTTGGAGGAAAAAGGTCTTTATTTCTAACCTTATCCTGATGTTACAAATGTGATTGATTTCTTTATGTTTTTAAACTAACTGTAGAAGACACATTATGATTTTTTTTTGTCATATTCCCAGCAATCCCCCAAATAGGAGTTGGGATGCAATAAGGTTTAAACTTTGTACTTTGTAAACAGCTTTTAGAAATTCTCTATAATCCAGATTAAGCCCCAGTAAGCATTTCTCTCTGAGAGCCACTAGAGGTAGCTCATCTTCTTCTTAAGGAAAGTTTAAGATACAGAATGTTTAGAGACATTGAACCTCGAAACTGAACCAATTTGTTTTGATAGATTGCCAACTGTTTTTCAGTGTTGATCAGGGGACTGGAGACTAAAACATACGAGGAACGGTTGCTGAAATTGGGTATGTCTAGTCTAATGAAGAGAAGGATGAGGGGGGACATGATAGCAATGTTCCAATATCTCAGGGTTTGCCACAAAGAAGAGGGAGTCAAGCTATTCTCCAAAGCACCTGAGGGCAGGACAAGAAGCAATGGATGGAAACTAATCAAGGAGAGAAGCAGCCTAGAACTAAGGAGAAATTTCCTGACAGTTAGAACAATTAATCAGTGGAGCAACCTGTCTCTAGAAGCTGTGAATGCTCCAACACTGGAAGTTTTTAAGAAGAGACTGGACAGCCATTTGTCTGAAATGGTATAGGATTTCCTGCCTGAGCAGGGGGTTGGACTAGATGACCTCCAAAGTCCCTTCCAACTTTATTATTATTATTGTTTTTGTTGTCTTTCATCATGGTCTCTGGAATCCTTTTTGGGGGGCATTATATTTCCACCTCTTTTGAATAATTGTAATGCAATTGTCTGTATTTTTTTTAACACTTTAATGCTTATTTTGAAAGCTTCCTATTTATTGACTGCAGCACAATCAACTACTCAAAATTTGTAATCCCTTTTGGCTCAATTCTGGATAGTAACTCAAATGTCAAAATACCTTCCTGGGTATCTCCAGATTGATAATCAGTTGGGCTACTTGCCAAAACTATAATGCCTTCAGAGTTAGTCAAAGATTCTGGAATTTAAAAATTGGATCACCAACTGATACTGTAAAGAGTTTTTCTCCAGCACTTGGAGATGGAGACTCCACCATTGGATAGTAGACTGTATTCCTGCCCAATCAGATCAAGTCAGCCAAAGTTGCCACGCCCGTCCTGGACCCTAGACTCCAGTCTTTGACTTGATCTTGCCCAAGACAGACGTTGCAAGTTTGGCTCTAGGCAGGTATTATTTCTCAATGGTGGAATTTCCACTCCCCTTTCTTTAATTGGGTTTCCTTTTAAAATAACCTTTCTCCTTCCCTTCTCTTGGGGGTATTGAGCCTATAAAATTTGCCCTTCCAAGGAAGGGGTTCCTCCCTCTCTGTCTCTCCTTCCCCCCTCCAAATTCCCTACCGGGCCTTTCTAACGGAGGCTAACGGCTGTTAGCCTCAAAAAAATTCACCCCTCACACTAAAATTACCGGTAGGAGACTAACGGCTGTTAGTCTCCAAATTCCTCAGAGCCAACTGAGCTTGCGGCTGCAGCTCCACAGGCTGTCGGGAGATTGGGGAAGGCCCGGGAGGGGGGTGCTTCTTCATTTTCTTACGATTCCTTCGGAAGGAGACCAAAGGCGTTGGTCTCCGGAGTCTTCTGTTTTACAGAGCTTACGTTTGCAGCTCCGTGGATAGATTGGGTGCGCGAGGCATCCGATCGCGGTTATTTCGTTTTGCAGGGCTGCGGAGGCAGCCCGGGGCCTGTTTTTGTTGCTAGGCCTTCTAGAGATTGAGAGCAACCGGAGGTGCGCGCGCGTACGCGTGCAGCCTCTACTCCGATCAGGCATCTAGCAGGCTGATCGGAGAACGAGGGAAAGATTTCTTTGCTTTTTTCTCCGTTACTTGCTCGCGTTGCGGAGACAACAGGCAGTGAGTTCGTTTCTATTGCCTCATTGCGGGCAGAGTCGTGGGAGGTCGCCATTTTGGACCTCGCGGTCCCTGGTTATAGGCCGCGGCCGCCATTTTGGGCAGCATACATTTCAGCCAGACCTTCACTCTGATTTCCTTGAAGGGGGGGATAAAAAGTAAAATTGGTTCGTTGACTGCAAACCTTTTTTTGCACCTTTAACAGTATTCCATCCCTTAATTCCAACATGGGCTGGAGTAATCACAGGATTATTTAAATCAAGGGCAGGCCACCATTTATCTTAACGGCCGCCATTTTGTATATCCCTCCCTATATATCTAGTGAGCACCTGTTGCTTCTCAATTATTCAATCAACCTTCAGTCTCAGTTAACTACTTCTTCTTTGGTTTGAAGTCTCCTGGTCCT
>NW_015386085.1:2094667-2103242 GCF_001527695.2 Protobothrops mucrosquamatus | reverse complement strand
TATATATCTAGTGAGCACCTGTTGCTTCTCAATTATTCAATCAACCTTCAGTCTCAGTTAACTACTTCTTCTTTGGTTTGAAGTCTCCTGGTCCTTTAATTTGTTTTTTTACAATTGGCACTGACTGGGATTCCAGACAACCCCTATAGAGTGTCTGTCCTTATCCCAGCACTTAGATACGAGTTCCAGGCGACCCCTATAGAGCGTCTGTCCTTACTCGTACGTTAATATCACCCCTTGGATTCCAGGTGCCCCATCAGAGTACCTGTCCTTATCCAACTGGGAATTGTATCTGGGTTACAGGTGTCCCTTGTAGTCCGTCTGTCCTTACCCAGATTTTAACGTTCTCCAGACGACAGGAGCCCCCTATTGTGTTCCACTGTCATCGGGGAATGGAGGAAACTGTTTTGTCTTCCTCATTGAGTGCCCAGCCATCCTCATCAGGTTCGCTCGGTCTGGAAGGCACTGGTAAAGCGACCCTTAAGGGGCGATCTACCGCCAAAATTACTAAACAATCTGATAAACAGGCTACCAGGAGACACCAAGCCTTGGGAAAATGAGTTTTTCCAGAGAGCAGAAGAGAGCCAGAATAGAGGCATATGAGTCCACGGGATTAGTCCTCTACTTACCCCTTGGGGTATCAGCCTCACCTAGGGGTGTTTAGTCGGGTGGGGAGTCATTCCCTTCTACCACGCAGGGCAGAACGGATGATGTTCATTTGTTTCCCAGCCTTCCTTGTCAAGGACAGCGCAGGGGGTTCCTGAGGCCACGTTTACCCCTAATGCGGCAGGGTTTCGCCCGGCTGACCCAATTCCCTTCCCTTCGGAAGAGCGTCTGGCTCTATTACTCACACAGGCGGTTGACCGTGCTCTGGATGCCAGAAAGTGGGCCGTTAGACCACTTCCAACTCCTGTCCCACAGTTAGAGGATGAGACCCATCATAATTCATCGTCTCCATCTGGGTCTTGTGTTTTGAGGATTCATACCTCATCCATTCCCCTCTTGAACAGGAGATCCAGTTGTCAGAGGAAGAACAGGTACCTCAACAGATACCCATGTTTGCTGGCTTATTTAACCCTGCTTTCTTTGTTTCCATACTGCGCAAGGCCACGTCCAGGGCTCATCTGTGACAGGGTTCCGCAGCTGTAGAGGATCCCGCTCCGCCTGATGCGAAGACGGCTCCAGGTTACGTAGAACCGGTTGCGTCGCAACACCGTATCCCCTGTTCTTCTTATCCCTGAATGTTATCAAGAAACAGTGGTCATCTCCGGCTTCGATTCCCTTGTCAGTTACTTCGGACAAAAACTGTATAATGTGACCAAGGAGCTGGAGGAGGCTCTGGAGGGTTCCGGAGGTGGTCGAACCATTGGGAGCCCTGGTATCAGCCACTGCCATAACCGGCGAATTTCAGAAGCCCTTAAGGCCGAGGATCGCAAGTGCGAGTCCAGTTATAAGAGGACGCACCAGACGACCACCTGGGCGATCAGGGCTGATACCTCCCCCTCCCTTTTTCAGTAGGACCACCCTCACCTGAATCTGGGAACTCCAAGCCCGGATTCCAGCGAATGAGGTCCGCACGCTCCTGGACCTCAGTAAGATGGTGGCGGTTACCGAGTATACGTTGGACACTTCCTCACAGGCCGCCAAGGTTTCTTCCAGAGCTTTGGCATCCAATATAACTGGACGCCACATGCTCTGGCTGAAACATTGGCAAGAGGGCGCTAAGTCCAAATGGAAATTAGCAGCCGCTCCTTATCAGAGTTCTAAGTTGTTTGGGGATTCTTTGAATCCCTACTTAGCGGAAGACAAAGATAACCGCAAGGTCCTTAAAGACTTGCTAAAACGGCAAAACAAGGTCTAGCTACTTCCCATGAAGGCAGTCCTTTCGTGGGGAGCGAGATAATTAAACCCAACCTTTTCGCTCATTTCCTCACAGGCAGGACAGGCAGGATAGACAGCCTGATAGGCACAATCCTGAGCCCAGGCAACAACCTCAAGGGATACGGTCCTTTCGAGGGAACAACAGGTTTTTTCGCCGTTCAAGGTGACTCATCGGCGACTCCTCCCATAAGGGGCTGACTTGCTCTGTTCGCCCACTAATGGGAGACAACCACCACAGATACGTGGGTGCTCGACACCATTCGCCATGGTCTCAGGTTGGAGTTCGTCTCCTACCCCCCAAATCAGTTCCCCTTTCCTGTCCGCACCCCCGAAACCGTTCAAAACAAAGGCTGATGGACGATGCAGTCCAACACTTGTTACGCATACGGGCCATAGAGCCCGTACCACTGGGTCAAAGAGGTCAGGGATTTTACTCCATCCTCTTTGTGGTTCCGAAAACATCAGGATGGAGGGCTATTCTAGATCTCAAACAAACTTGAATTTCCATCGATGGTTTCTACGGTCGTGTACAAAGGAAGTCACTTCCAGTACAGGGCACTTCCATTTGGTCTATCATCGGCTCCCAGGGTGTTCACCAAGGTTCTGGCGGTCCTGGCAGCACATTTACGGTTGAGGCCAGTCAGAGTCCAGGGTTATCTGGACGATACTTTAATTCAGTCATTATCCACCCGGTCAGCCGTGGCGGATCTCGAACTGGTAATAAACCTGCTCCAGGACTACGGATTCGCGGTGAACTTCCCAAGAGCCACTTGGTGCCTACAACGAGGCTCTTGCTCCGGGGGGGGGCATTATTGACACGATGGAATGTCGGGTGTACCTGTCTCAAGATCGCAGAGACAGCATAAGGGTGTCGATCCTTCTGCTGCACAGGAGTCGATTGGTAACACTGGGCAGTCCCTCCCAGCTGTTAGGGAAGTTGATCTCGGCCATAGCGATCGTCCCATGGTCCAGGCTCCTCTCCAGGGAGCTGCAATGGTTCTTGCTCCCTTTTCAGAAGAGGAATCTCGGCACCTCACGACACAGGGTAGTTCTTCCTCCAACGACTATTACGCTCCCTCAGGTGGTGGCTTTCTCCAGCCATACTCAGAGCGTTAGGTTTCAAGGAGCCGGACTGGAGTGTACTCACGACTGATGCCAGTTTGTTTAACTGGGGGGCACATCTTCGGTAGCATTGGGCACAGGGCCGTTGGCCGGCTCTGGACCTGTGACACAATATATAAATTGGCTAGAGTTGAGGGCTATTCACCTAGCTCTTCACCATTTTGTCACCTAGTGAGAGGGCGCCACGAGTTGGTCCTCACGGACAATGGGGCGGCCAAGGTCCATGTAAATCGCCAAGGGGGTACCCGGCCTCGAAGCCTGTTGGCCAAGGCTCCCTTCCTGGGTCTGTGGGCGGAACGTAATCTGGTCCCATCAGGCCGATTGTATATCGGGGGTCGCGAATACACAAGCTGACATTCTGAGCAGTTCTACAATAGACCACTCGGAGTGGCGTCTACACCCGCGGATCTTCCGGGGAATCTGTCACCGCTTTGGTCTCCCTTTAGTGGACTTCTTCGCGTCCCCATTCAATGCACAGCTGGATCGCTTCCTTTCACACCTTCCGATGGTCGGAGCGGAACAAACGGACGCTCTTCGGAGCCCTTGGCCTAAGGGTCTCCTTTACGCCTCCCTCCTCTACCTATTCTTCCAGCCGTGGTCCGCAAGCTTCTTCGGGAGCGAGCGGAAATCCTCCTGTTGGC
Source organism: Protobothrops mucrosquamatus (assembly GCF_001527695.2). Lineage (NCBI taxonomy): Eukaryota > Metazoa > Chordata > Lepidosauria > Squamata > Viperidae > Protobothrops > Protobothrops mucrosquamatus. Next base: position 2,099,598 of record NW_015386085.1, on the reverse strand, counting down.
TCTTTCTTGGCCCAGGAGACCTTGGTTCGCCGACCTGGTGAATCTTTCTCTGGAGGAACTTTGGCGGATTTCACCAGAACAGATATCTCTCAGTCAAGGGATCGTTCTACGTCAGGACCCACAATGGCTCCAATTGGCCGCCTGGCGCTTGAGCGTTCGATCTTAGCTAGGGAACTCGGCTCACCGGGGGTCATCACAGTCATTCAGGCATCGCGCCGTTCATCCACGAACCGCATCTATGAGGCCGTGTGAGAAAAATTTCCAATCTTGGTGTTCCGGACATTTGTCGCTCACGGAACTGACTATTCCAATTGTCTTGGACTACTGGTTAGATGGTTTAAATAAGGGATTAGTTCCTCACACGCTGCGCAAACAGGTTGCAACTTTGTCCACGGTCCTCAGTTACGACTGCAGAATCACTAGGTTATCACCAATTGATACGGTCGTTCCTTAAGGGGGCCACCATCAACAAACCCCCTGTGGTGCACAGGTACCCATCGTGGGAACTGCCACGTGTGCTTCGTGCCATCATCAAATCTCATTTGTGCCACTCAGGACGTGTGACATTCGTGTACTGTCCCACAAGGTGGCATTCCTGATGGCAATTACGTCTGCACGTCGCATTTCGGAATTGGCGACATTGTCAATACGGGATGATTCGTGTGTTTTCAACAGGTTAGGGTAATTCTCCGCCTCGACCCTATCTTCGTCCCGAAAGTCAATTCCCTGTTCCATAGATCACAGGAGATAGTGCTGCCTTATTTCTGTCCCAGCCCATCGCATGCGTTGGGGCAGCAACGGCATAGTCTGGATGTCCGCAGGGCTTTTAGGTACTATATTTCGCGGACCGCTGAGTGTTAAAAAAAGTCAGAAGCCCTTTTTCATTTCTTTACACTCCTCTAACAGGGGTCGAAAATTTCCTCTTCCACTGTGGGAAGATGGATACGGGCATGCATCGCCAGGATGTACCAGGCTGAGTCATTGCCGGTTCCACACGGGATTGCAGCCCATTCTACTCGAAGTGCGGCTACCTCTGCGGCAGGAGCCACTCAGGCTTCCATCTCGGAGGTCTGTAGAGGAGCCGCCTGGGCTTCACCTTCTCCTTTCATTCGGCGCTATAAAATTGATAAGTTCGCCTCTGCTGAGGCTTTGTTCGAACGGTGAGTTCTCCAACTAGTTTTACACCAAAGTGCCACTCAGGACCAGTCTACTACCCACCCTTAGGGACAGTAGGCTTTGGTATGTCCCAATGGTGGAGTCTCCATCTCCAAGTGCTGGAGAAGGGGCGTTGTCTTACCTGAACGCCTTTTCTCAGCACGGAGATGGAGACTCCACCTCCCACCCTTTTAGGTCATTTGGCCTTGGATCTGTTAGTTTGGTGAGCCACAACGTCTTGCTGTCAGTCAATGGCTACGCTCGCGTCAAAGACTGGAGTCTAGGGTCCAGGACGGGCGTGGCAACTTTGGCTGACTTGATCTGATTGGGCAGGAATACAGTCTACTACCCAATGGTGGAGTCTCCATCTCCGTGCTGAGAAAAGGCGTTCAGGTAAGACAACGCCCCTTCTGATTGTGAAGGAAACAAGTAGATGAGACAGAAGGGAAAGTTGCTTCTTATGATGACAAGATATGTTATCTCTAAAATTCCAGAATTAATAGACAATAATTTAATTAATGTTTTTGTTTGCTAGTTAGTTTTTAACAAGTGGCTTCAGTATGATTATTAACAATCCATAGAGGGAGGGAGGAAGAAACAAGATGAGATTTTGTCATCTTAGTCAGAAGTCCAGTTTGGTCTGATTCTAATACTGTTTCTCTGGCGCCCCCCTCCTCCCAATGTTGATTATTGGCTACAGTATTTGCATGGGAATTCAGCTGTATATATTGATAAATCCTGCAGTCTTGCTCATACCTGATATTTTGTACATGGGTCACAAATAACATCAAAATAATCTTCAGTTTAAATGTCTTAGAATCTAGATAAAAGTAACCATTGAAAGGCAATACAGTTTAGGGAGATTTTTTTCTTTTATTAACATAAGTTGGCATTGTATTCCAAGTCATGTTTTTGCAGTTTATTATTGTCCTATTGGTAGTAAAGCTTTTTGGGACAGTAGTAATTTCAGATGTTTCAGGGCAAAGTTTGGTTCTGAAATTGCCTTTGGTCCTCCTGACAGATGAACCTGCTCCAGAGCAGGGACAAAAGAAGTGTAGGTCTGAAGGTTTTCCTTGATACAGGTAATCCTCGACTTACAACCACAATTGAGCCCAAAATTTACATTGCTAAGTGAGAAATTTGTTAAGTGAGTTTTGCCCCATTTTATGACTTTTCTTACCACAGTTGTTAAGTGAATCATTGTTATTAAGTTAGTAACATGGTTGTTAAGTGAATCTGGCTTCCCCATTGACTTTGCTTGTAGGAAACTACAACCGTCATAAATATAAGTCAGTTGTCAAGCATCTGAATTTTGATCATGTGACTGGGGATGCTGCAATGGTCATAAGTATGAAAAACAGTCATAAGTCACTTTTTTCAGTGCCACTGTAATTTTGAACGGTGACTAAACAAACTTGTAAGTCAAGGACTACCTATATACTTTGCTTGGCTTTGGATGCTATTATCTTACTGGATTGGCTCTGAGATTTGGAGGATGGTATGGCTCCACCCTTTTATGTAGCTTGATTCTGGAAATGTTTTTTAATTACATCTGTTCACCTTAGGTATTTGCATTTTTGTATTTTATTCTGATTCTTAACAAAAAGAATCTTCTTAACTGTAGTGTCTTGGTTAAAGAATGTATTTTATCTAGTCAACTGTAAGTTCTAGTCAACTGTAAAAACCAAGATGTTATTAATACTTCATTCCTGCAAATGACTGAGCATCTGTATCAAGCCACTTGATGAAGTTATTAAAAGATTTGGAGTTGAGTGGTATAACTGAACTGATTTTAGCCATCTCATAAAGATGGTAGTTAAGGGAAGATTGAATTTCAACCCCATTAATTGTGTAAACATTTCTATCCTGCATGGGATTGCATTAAAGAGAAAGTACATAGACTGAAAGTACTCTTAGTTTACAGGACGCCCAAGTATGCTAGAGTACTTTTGATTAGCTGCTCTAGGTTTCTTTAATGTTCTGTATGTATACATTGACAATAATGCAAAAAGCTTTGTGGTTAGATTGTTGTGAGAATCATCTCACTGGATAGCAATTTTACAAAAACTTCATTGGCTTCTAAAACATTTCTAGTACAAGTTCAAGTTGTTAGTATTGATATTTAAAACCCTTGACATAAGCATATGCTTGGCCATTTTTTTTAGACTATTGAGATTGGTGATGAGGATCTTTTTATGACCCATACTTAGGAGTCTTTCCATAATTTAAACCGAAATTAATCATAGTGAATTATTCTGATTCTTAGCAAAAAGAATCTTCTTAACTGTAGTGTCTAAGAGGTTAAAGAATATATTTCCCCTAGAAGTTCTAGTCAACTGTTAAAAAATCTAGAATACATCAAGTTGAAGATAGTATTTTCTTCAGAGAACTGAACAAAAAGTCTCCAAGTATTTATTACTGTTCCAGTAAGAATTTATTTTAATAATTAATCTCATGGGAAAGATTTGCTGAATGATTACTTAATATGATAGAGAAATAAGCCATAAGATGTTTTCATTTGTGTTTTATTGTACCTAGAACAATATGGGTTTTCATAGTTTAATTTGTTTTCTTTCATTTAGTTTCTTGCTAGCTTTAACATTCCACCATTCTGAAAGCAACAAAATTTTAATACTAACCACATTTATGATTATGTATCTGTTGGAAGATTAGTTTAATTACTTTACCACCATCCCTGTGGAGAATAGTGGCAATCAATTTAAATTAGAATGTTGTTTCTTATAGATCTCATAGTTCCATACTCTGCATAAAACAATAGGACAGGAGTTTATTTTACACTCTTAAGGGTTAATAGCAGTTTGAGACAATCCCATGATAGTTGTAATGCCATAGCCCAATGCTAAAGTGACCAGGTATTTGGAAGCTCTATAGCATATTGCTGAAAACTACCTTGGCCTGTTTAGACATGGAGACTGTTGGCTTGCAGAATTATTAGAATATAAGAAATGGAGTAAATGGACAAACTGTGGTTTTTCTCTTTTTCTTTTTGAAGGCATAGATCAGTGATGGCGAACCTTTTAGAGACTGAGTGCCCAAACCACAACCCAAAACCCACTTATTTATTGCAAGATGCCAGGGCCCCATCAGCATTGTGGTGCCCTCAGGGGGGGCATGGAGGCTTGGCCCATTGGGTGGGCATAGCTGCGGTTGTCACGGCAGACTGGGTAGGCGTGGCTAGGGTGGGCACGGCCACCTCGATGTTGCTCATGGGGGGTGGCTGTGGGGCCTGGGCAGGGTTGGGGGAGATCCAGGGGGTCTCTGGTGGGTGGGGTGGTAGGCAGGAAACCCAGCATAGATGGGGGGAGGCACACAATCCTAGCTGGGACTGGGGGGCCATGTTGCCGATGGGGCTCCGGCTTTCCCTGCTCGGGTGGCCTTTGGCTTGCTGGGCGTGGGCGTGCTCTACCACCTCTACTCGAGCTTGCTAGCTGGCTGCTTTGCCTCCTTTGTGCTGGGTGGGGCTGCCGCTCCGGGTGGCCTAATGGACCTGCGCAAGCTGCTGGCAGTAGCAGTGCGTGTGCCCACAGAGAGGGCCCTGAGTGCCGCCTCTGGCACGCGTGCCATAGGTTTGCCACCACTGGCATAGATGATATGGGGAGAATAACAAAAATATTAGTTAAACTATATAAACATGGGGTAGATATTCATAATTACATAATACTAACAGAAAAATACTTGGAAATGTCACAACAGATAATTGCTATTTTTAGTACCTGGGGTGGTTTTTTATTACTGGTTATTGGTATGAATTTTAG
>NW_015386085.1:2088941-2094384 GCF_001527695.2 Protobothrops mucrosquamatus | reverse complement strand
GAACTGTTCAAATTAATTTTTTTTGTAGTTTTCAGGGCAGGGAAAGCAACAATGGCAAAGTGCCACAAATGAATATGATTGAAGGAATAATACTCTCTTGCTGCTGGTCTTGAAGGTGGAGCAAGAGGACTCTAATTATTAAGCATAGAACCCTTTCTCAAAAACTGTTGAATAAACGTTCTGGTCCATTTCTGTTCACATGCATTGCTAAGCATACATAATTAACTAACAAATAACACCACTGGATCAGGGAGGAAAGCTGTAGGGGCTATGGCACCATAGCGACAGAGATACAGCGATGTCCGGGAATGGAAAGGGCATTTTAGCAATCAGTACAGTAATACATTAACAGTGAATCAACAATTTTCTTGATTTGGTGCAAATTTTACATGTAAATAATTGTGTCTAAATTCTGCACCCAAGCAGAACATATATTTCTAAAGTGAAGGATTCTACATTGTAAAAAAATTAAAAGTAAAGATACTTTTAACTGAAGTGATGAGCAGAATGCCTGAAATTGTGTTGCCCTAGAAATTTCATAGAGGTTCTTTCCGTGTAGAAAACTCTAACTTATGCTGTAGTTTGCCATGCTTGACAAATGTGTAAATGTTTTTTTTATTGGACAGCAGGTTGCAGGAAACTAATTGCTCACCGCTTGTACCTGATGAAAATAGATGTGATTATTTTGAATGTATATAAACATTCTGCACATTGACAGAAAATTACTCAAAATTACAATTAGCATTCACTCATGATTTAAATACTGCTTACAAAAGCAATGAATATCCTGTATAGATCATAGATTTTAAATTGAGGCAATCCCTAGTTCAATGATGGACATATGACACATGCGTCATAGGTGACACTCAATATTGATTTTGGTGACACATAAGGCCTCTGGACTCTCTGGAGGTTGCGCAAGATGTCAGGTACCTAGAGTCTCCCAAAAGTATATGAGAATGAGATGTGCTTTCCCACTCTTTTCAGAGGCTGCAAGGTTACCCCAAGGGTATTTTTTGAAGTTTCCGGGCCTCACACGGCCCAGAGCTGCCTTGGGATAGGCATTTAGAAAAATATCTATTAAGTTCATATCCATGTGTTTGGAAGCCAGGAAATCTACAGTGTAATCACAGAGTAGTTTGGATGCCTGAAATTGCCAGTTCATTTAGTTCATGCTTTCAAGTTATCCACCGGTGCCAAACTAGCTCCACACATGCTGGTTGATGGCATTATGTGGGGTCATGGCCATGTCCTGATCTCCCGGTGCCTCTGGGGCTAACTGCTGCTCCCAATTTGGCCCTGGCTCCGGTCTTAGGTCAGTCACAATCTATGCAGCCCAGCTCTCACTGGACTGTATTTATAAGTATGTATGTATGTATGTATGTATGTATGTATGTATGTATGTATGTATGTATGTATGTATTAAATAAATAATAAATTTAAATAATTTATTACCCCTCCCTCCCCTCCCTCCCTCCCTCTATGTGTGTGTGTGAGAGAGAGAGAGGGAGAGAGAGAGAGAAAGCGTGACATGCCAGCAGAGCCAAATCAGGCATTTTCTGAATTTTTGACATCCCGAGCGAAAAGATTTATCATTACTGCGCTAGTTCTAATGTGGATTCAGTTTTCAGGATCAGTGTAACTCAATCTTAACATTTTCTGAGTGCTCTTATATTATTTTTAAGTAACTCAATATACTTAATTCATGAGACTGTTTTTCATTGGAAACAGCATGTCAAGTTTGGCATCTTGATTTTTGTACAAAAAGAAATGATTTTTGTACAAAAAGAAAAATATGAATAATTGTTAGAAATAGATTCTTTTCAGAATACATTTAAATAATTATTTTTCTTCATAAGTGATGTCTTCAGAGTAAAAATTAATATCAACAAGAACTTGCAAATATTTCATACTTGCATTAACTTCAAATAAGCTAATGTTTTCTATGGTTTGTTGGTATTTTCCTTGAATACATTTTTATTTTATTTGGAAAACTAAGGTAAAATACAACACCCCCCAAATTTACAAAAATAAAACAAAGCATTAGAAAAGAAAAAAAGGTGCATAAAAAAAGACAAAACGCACACATAGAATCCCCTCCTGGTTGAATACTGATAAATATATTGGAACAATATTAGTTTTCCCCCCTTGCGAAGCAGGCCCAAAATTTATAAACTTCTACCTTTATTTGCAAACCAATTTGACCTATCATCTATTTATTATATAAATATAAAGACAAAGTAGTTAAGAAGTGAACCAGCAGCAAAGTTAAACTTCAAAGCCCTCTGTTAACAATCTATTATTGTATTTAACTCACAAAAAGTCTACAATGGCTTATCTATCATAAATCACCATTATCATTATCCTGATCCATCTGGGATCAGACACCCTCAATTGATTCTTAATAATCAAACTTTTTCTTAAGATTTTGGTTGCTAGCTTTCCCAACAATTGTGTCCAATTCCCCAAAATCATAAATCTTTGTTGATCCATTTTCCCCAAAAAGTCCAGGCCAAATTGTTTTTCAGTTTAATATAGTAAGTCCATTCTTCAATCACCATGAATCGTAGGAAAGTCCAGTTCATCACTAATCGATTCTGTTAGTTCCAAATATGTAGAATCCATATCCTCTTCAGCCTTCTCCAACAAACCTGCAGTTTCCAAAGTTCCTTCTCCTCCAAATCTGCCAACAGCAATTTAGATTCCAATCCATCCAGTTGCGAGTTTGGTTTGGCTACAGTTGCTTGTGTTTGGATATCGTCTTTAAATTGATCGAGAGCCCTTATTATATTATCAAACTTTTTACCAGAGTTTTTGATTTGAACTTGTAGTGTTCTTTTTCAAAGGCTTCTTAGAGCAGACATGTCAAACACAAGGCCTGGGGCCCAGATGCGGCCTGCGAAGTGGTTTCATGTGGCCCACGAAGCCATCCTGGAAACAGTGAGGGCCCAGGCCAGCCGGGAGCCAATGTACAATTTTGTGGTGGCCATCTATGCTGAAATGCATTCAGTCTTAGCTCCACAAGGCTGTCTGGAAACAGCGAGGAACCAGGAGAACCTTGAGCAGCAGCCTTGAGGAAGTGGGGCTGGGCTTGGTGCCGCGGGTGCTCAAGGGCCTGGCTGGGCATTTGACCTCTGCTGCCCAGGGCTCCGGGCAGCCTGCACCACCAATCCCCCCGCATGGCCTGAGAGGAACAGTGAGGCTCCTCCAATGGACCATGCCTTGGCACTTGCCCTGGTCCCACCCCCTTCTGCCAGAGACCCTCAGATCTGTCCCACTCCTGCCCAGGCCCCCACAGGCACCCTTGACGCGAACGATATAGAGCTGGCCACGCCCACCCAGTAGGCCAAACCCACTCCATTCACGCCCACCCAGTAGGCCGCATCCACCCTGGCCACACCCACCCAGCCCCCTGAGGGCAACCGCAATGCTGATGCAGCCCTCAATGAAATTGAGTTTGACACCCCTGTCCTAGAGGATTTTAAGTTGGTACATTGTTTGCATTTCTAATATAATCCATTCACAACCAGATATAAACAATTCATTTCAGAGACAGGGGAATTAGATATACCAGTGATGGTGAACCTTTTAAAGACTGAGTGCCCAAACTGCAACCCCAAACCCACTTATGCATCGTTGAGTGCCGGGTTGGTGGGGCCCATTGGCTGGGTGTGGCCAATTGGGTGGGCATGGCTGCGGTGGTAAGAGCAGACTGGGTGGGACTAAAAAGTTCAATCAATCAATTCCAACTTTGCAAGATCTTTTTTTTCTCCGCGAGAAGTTGAAATTGACTGATTGAACTTTTTTTTTTTTTGCTGCACACGGCAGTGGAGGCCTAAAGCAAAAAGGTTTTATAAAACCCAGCTGAAGGCCTAGGACTGGGGCGACGGTGTGCGTGCCCACAGAAAGGGCTCTGAGTGCTGCCTCTGGCACCTGTGCCATAGGTTCGCCACCACTGAGATATACTGTAACAAAATGCAAAATCCCTGTAGTAAAAATCCAATGCGAATGAAAATCCAAACAAGTCACTTTCATTACCCAGGAAATCTCTGTTGACTTCCGTATGGAGAAAGCTAAAATAATTTGGAATAGCAGAGTGAACGTGAAAAAACATTAAAGAATTCATGTTAAAATCCAGCAAGGGGTTNCCTCTAGCCCAATCAGACCAAACAATCAAAGTCGCCACGCCCCTTCAGGGTCTGAGCATGCCCAGTTTCTTTTTGGTCTCAGCCCTGAAGAGACGTGTTTTCTTTGGCTCCTGATTAGGCTAGAACTCAGGTAGTACATTTCTATTAAAAATTTGGTGGGAGGAAATCAGCCCCATTCAGAGTTGCAAGGACTCCCTTTCTAATCATTCTCTGCTGAGAAGTGGCTGATCGTTTCAAACGCTGCCTTGTGCAGCGTGGCGATCGCCATTACTCTTCCCCCCCCACCTTCCTGTATTCGGCTTTCTCGTTCAAATTTAAGCTTGCCTTTTTTCTTGCTTACCAGCTCTCTTTCCCTCTCCGCGGGTCCTTTTTTTTTTTTCTACCTGCCTTCTCCTCGAAGGCACTCTCCTGGCTTCCTTTCCCTCAGAGGACTAATTTGCGGAGGTTTTCCTCTCTCGGATCGGCGCGGCCGCCATTTTGGAGGCCCTCGCACGATCGCAGCAAGATTTCAAGAGAAAGCCCTTTTTAGACGGGAAAACTCCCCTCTAAATTTTCAGTCAGAGAGCCTGCCCCAGGGGACATAGGGGCTCCTATTCCCATTCATCGGGGCAATCTGCTACAACCTCGGATCGTCGCGGCCGCCATTTTGGGCCTCCGCGCGATCCCAGCGTTACCGGGAGGCTTCTCCTCTCCTAAAATATCAATCTCTGCTGCCTCGTTCAGAGAGAGAGGCACATTCACGTGGGGGCGTAGGGGATCCTACCCCCCCCTCTTCTTGGGACTGGGCTTTTCGCTTGCCCTTGCCCCCCCCTTCTTGGACAGCCGCCATTTTGATTAGCCTCGTGGCAAACAGCAATAGTTTTCAGTGAGACATACCTTAAGGAATTACTGCAATTAGATTAATCTCATCTAGTACTTTCCTGCCTGCTAGTTCCCTTTCATTCATCTGAATCAACTGGACTGCTGTGACTTGCTTGCCTGTTCCGCTGTCTGCATCTGGTGGCTGGCCAGTTGCTGTCCCAAGGGCCGCCACTAAGTGAGGCACGAGGGTTCCCTGCAAAAAAAATAAAAAAAAAAAATTAAAAAATAAATAAATTATTTTACAATAAATAAGTAAATAAATAGATAATAACAATAATATAATAAAATCAATAATAATAATAAATCAATAGATTATTATTGATCGTTTTTAAATTTCAATCCTTCATTGATTAGGGAACAGGACAGCTCCCTTGGGCTGAACGCGGCTTATATCGCGTGGTGTGACTCCGGGCTTGTCGGTGGGCCGGACCTCA
>NW_015386085.1:2079682-2084592 GCF_001527695.2 Protobothrops mucrosquamatus | reverse complement strand
CTTCACTTAATGATAGGGAAAATGCATCTTATGAAAATGTATGTCATTATTTTTAATTATCAAAGTACAATTATAATTTGTACTTTTAAAAGAATTTTAGTATAAGGACTGTTCTGTGTATCCCAGAAGTTTTTGTATGAAATTAAATTTGTTTTATGATACCAAAAGGAATAAAACATATAACAATTGTAGCTGTTTTGTTTAATGGTATTTAATGATTATTTTTAAAAAATCCTTATAATGTATATATTCATTCTGCCTACAGACAGTTGATATACACAAGGAAAAAGTGGCTAGAAGAGAAATTGGCATCTTGACTACGAACAAGAACACTTCAAGAACTCACAAAATCATTGCGCCAGCCAACTTGGAGCGACCTGTTCGTTATATCAGGAAACCTATTGATTATACAATTCTTGATGATATTGGTCATGGGGTAAAGGTAAGTGGTGAGATGAAATAATTCAAATGTATTAATCTGCCTGTATGTTTTAAGAATGCAAAAATGTTTGTCTGGAGAGGCTCCCTTGCAATTCTCCAATTACTCCAATTACTAGCATGGTTTGTTTACCTTTTATATTATTGATCCTGTAATGTATTGTTCTTTGTGTCTCAATGAGCAAAAAATAAAATTCATTTGTGCCCTCTTGATTTTGATTTGGTACAAGCAGTACTGACTGACAACGTAATACTTCTTTTCGGTTTGCTTGTGAACTAAAATCTTATTATAATACTATTGCAAGCATGATATTAATCTTTCCTTTGGTCAGACTAATTTATTTATATTTATTATATGGATTTGTCTGCTGCCTACTCTCTTGATTCTAGACTCAGTTAATTCCAGACTTGCATAATAAGCAAAATTAATCTTTGAATATCCTTTTAAAACAGAAAAGTAAGATAAACCTTAAGAAATATCTGGGATCTACTGGGTATGTGTCTATAACTGGGTATGTGTCTTTAATTTGGTTTTATTCGGTGGGGTGTGTGAGTCTTTCTTTGTCTTTTAAATAATGTTGTGAGCCGCCCTGAGTCCTTCGGGAGAAGGGCGGGATATAAATTGAAATAATAATAATAATAATAATAATAATAATAATAATAATATAACAACACCTATGATTTAAGTGTTGCTAAATTGCAGGTAGAATTACATATTAAATTTGTATGCATGCACTGTGTAGCTGCACATTTAATTGCATGCGTAAAGTTTGTTCATTTATTGCATGCATCTCTGGAACACAACCTTAAAATATATGAAGTAATTAAAAGATGTGAAAATACCAATGAGAAGGAAAATGTTAATGTGAAAAGAAACAATTTACAGTACCTGCAGCATTTTCAGTCAGCATAGTAGCAGAAATGACAAAATAATATGAAGTGGTATTTTCTGGGGAATTATTTGCCTTGCAAAGAAATGCATTTGTTTGTGAAGTTTTTCTTGAATTAAGTATATTACTGTTTACTTCACAATCCAGAATGTAATGATTCAGATTCTTCGGTGAAGCTTGTGANTGTTAAAACAGTTGCTTTTACTGTCCTTTTACATTATTTACCTTATAAGTGTTAATAATATTAATAAAAAAAAGTTCTGAGCTACCCTTATTTTGCTTCAAGTTCTTTATTTGAAATTTAATTTTTTTTCCTGAAATTTCCCTCTTAAAATGAAGGTGCGTGTTATACGCCTGTGCGTGTTATACGCCGATAAATACGGGTATGCACATTTCCAAAGAAAAGACTGGGCCACAACACTCTTAACTTTTTATATGTAATATAAAATTATATTTCACTTTGCCATATTTCATTTTCCATTTGAAAAAAGTGAGTGAGTTTATGCAAGAGATTGGTGGGTATTAAGGAATTCTCAATAACAAATTCCTATGTATAACTAGAGAGTTTTAAAGTTTTCTTTTTGGCTCTTTGGCTAAGATTATGTGTAGTATAGAAAAGTTCTATAACTTCTCTCACAAATGATGTGGATGGAATTGACTATAAGACGTTCTTCAATGTCTTTTTAGAAAAAATAAGAATAAACAAAATAGAATAAGTTGAACATGTAATTTTAAAAATAACAAAATTATATTTTTATATAAACTATGCAACATTTCAGGGGCAAGATGGATAAAAAAGAAGAAACCCTTGCTAATACAATCTGAACTAGGCAAATTTTCACCTCAAAACCACATTATGGCTTTTTTGAGAGAGTTATCCTTTGTAACTTAACCTCTTGTAGGAAATCCGCCTTTTCCGACTTCCTGATTCAAAGATATGCTTGTGTCTAGCATATGGCCAGTGATTTGTGAAAGACTTTATTTTCATCATTGTCAAGTCAGATAATATATTGAACCATGTTTAAAGATGTAAACATTGTTTCCATTTTCTAGATTCTAATACAGGTTTTAAAGGAACTAAGCATTTTTATTTAGAGTCTAGCCCTTTCTAAAAAAAGGGGGGGAATTTTGCCATCTTTGGTGAATATTATTTTAAAAATATTTTATATTGAGGTTATTTTTATTGTGACAAACACATTAGAGATAGTGTATACTGAGAGTGTGTTAAAAGTGATCAGTCTAATTTTTTCAGAAGTACTTTGTTATTATACTGTAGTATAGGAATGTTTGTGTTTGCATTGCAAAAATATATATAATTATTAAAAGTACTAGCAATTTACTGAAATTGTATCTAGGTCTCTTACTCCCATACATATTTTTTGAAGAAATAAAATGAGATTTGACATTGTTGAATGTCATATTCAGTCAAATATACAGTATTTCCATTGCCCTGCTGTAATACATTTGCAAATCTAATGATGAAGATTATTGCTTGTTTTACAATAGTTTGCACCAGTTATATAAAACGTAGGACAGAGCTTATAGAAAAAGTCTGATACACATATTATTATGATTGATTTCATCTGTTAAATTTATGAAAATCTCATAAAAGTGAAAACTACTTACTTGGTCCCCAATGAAGGAAAACTTCCAACACATCAGTAGTCCTTCAATTTCCCATTTATGCCCCCTCCTGAATTGAAAAATTGTACTTATATTTGTTAGCAAAATGGTCAGATATTTTTGGGCTTTTTATTCAAATTGAAAACTACCCTCAAATCTCAAAATAGTCTGCTTTTCTTGGGATGATTTGGGCATGGTTTGAGAGACTGCTAGGAAGTGAACTGGAAGACGGCTGGCAGTAGGTTTGGTTTGTTGATTTTGAGTCCAACTCAAAAAAGTCCAACTAGCTCATCTTTAATAATACCAGCCCATACTAGTTGGCGTCTGAGTCGAAGTAGAGCTCTGTGCCTGTTACTGATCCAGCCATAGGCCCATCCATCTGGAGCGTCAAGAATCACTCTCATCTCATCCATAAAACCTTTGAAAAATCAGATATTTCTTGGCTCAGTCTTGCCGTTTCAACTTATGTGTCTTGTTCAGTGGTGAACAGCTTGTACTTCTGGGCACTGAACAGCTTGGACTTCTGGGCACTCCAGGTAGGCTGCAGTCCTGGAATATGACAGCACTGGAGGATAATGGGTTCACGTTTGATTCTTCTCAAAACTTCGGCAGTTAATGTGCATCTTTTTTTCTTAACATATTTCTTGCGACTCTGTTGACTATTTGCAACAAAACATTTGATGGTTCTGTGATCATGCCCCAATATCTTTAGCAGTTTCAAGAGTGCTGCATCCCTCTGAAAAACGTTTTGGCCCATTTTGCCTGAGGAAAAGAAGCTGCCTAATAATTAGGCAAACCTTGATATAGGGCAGGGGTAGGCAACCTTGGCTCTTTTATGACTCGTGGACTTCAACTCCCAGAATTCCTGAGCTGGCTGGCTCAGGAATTCTGGGAGTTGAAGTCCATGAGTCATAAAAGAGCCAAGGTTGCCTACCTCTGATATAGGGCGTTGATCTCCTTAGGCCACACCCTCCCTCGTTACACAAATAAACATCAGGATATGCTTATATCCACTAAGCATTCAAGTTTATACAGCTTGGAAGTGGAAAATATGCATGACACTGATATGGTCAAAATAATCCCTTGCCTAATAATTGTGCACACAGCGTATGGCAGTTTTTCCTTTAAGCCAGTTCTTTGATCTTTTCTCAACTTTTCTAATGTCAGCAATTTATATAATAAAACACAATGAAAGAACAATTTGACCTAGGAAAGAAGTTGTGGGAAATGTCTATAATATGTTTATTGGCTTAAAAAGATGCACAGGATATATATATGAAAAATGTACAGTACTGATTGATTTTTTTTCCTTTAGTCACCAGATAAACAACGGGCTCTAGAAGAAACCAAAGCATACACAACTCAGTCCTTAGCTAGTGTAGCCTATCTGATCAACACTTTGGCAAATAATGTTCTGCAAATGCTGGATATCCAGGCCTCCCAGCTTAGGCGGATGGAATCTTCAATCAACCACATTTCACAAGTAAGATAATATATTTAGTCACTTTATATTTAAGGCTCAGTGTAATACAGTGAACATTACACTGTTTCATGTAGGCAGATACAATCTGCTGTCTTTTAGTTTTTATGGAAAAAATAATTATTTTTCTTGAAGGAAATAAAATATGCACTTTTTTAAAACTTCTAGAAATAAAAAAATCTTCATTAGACAGCTTTACCATGTAAAATTCATACTTGAAATGTATTATTATTAGGACCTGCAGCATTAAACAAATTTCTACAACCTGAAGATATAATTTTTTCCATGAGACTGTCTCACATTAGATAAAAACAATATTAGGAAGCATAAAAGTATTCCTTTCATTCCAAGAAGTCCATATTGGGGACAGTAAGTGGAAGTAGTATTTTGCACAGTTGTATCTAATGTTAAAATTTCTGTAAAGATCTGAGAGAGCAGCAGATCTAGGTATTTATAATACACGGTAATCAATGTACAGA
>NW_015386085.1:2066524-2077378 GCF_001527695.2 Protobothrops mucrosquamatus | reverse complement strand
TCGCCTACATCGTCCATATAGGACGACTCGGGAACTCAACTCCTACCCCGGGCAGCTCACCTATCCCCTTATGCCCAGGGGAAAGGTATCAAGCCGTTTGACAGCTGATGCTGGCTGTCAAACCGGCTTTTACGCAAAACAGGCGGGAGGCAGCAAACAGCTGCGACCGACGAAATCGCCTGCCACCGGAAGTCCCAATTGTAGCTGTTTTGTTTAATGGTATTTAATGATTATTTTTAAAAAATCCTTATAATGTATATATTCATTCTGCCTACAGACAGTTGATATACACAAGGAAAAAGTGGCTAGAAGAGAAATTGGCATCTTGACTACGAACAAGAACACTTCAAGAACTCACAAAATCATTGCGCCAGCCAACTTGGAGCGACCTGTTCGTTATATCAGGAAACCTATTGATTATACAATTCTTGATGATATTGGTCATGGGGTAAAGGTAAGTGGTGAGATGAAATAATTCAAATGTATTAATCTGCCTGTATGTTTTAAGAATGCAAAAATGTTTGTCTGCAGAGGCTCCCTTGCAATTCTCCAATTACTCCAATTACTAGCATGGTTTGTTTACCTTTTATATTATTGATCCTGTAATGTATTGTTCTTTGTGTCTCAATGAGCAAAAAATAAAATTCATTTGTGCCCTCTTGATTTTGATTTGGTACAAGCAGTACTGACTGACAACGTAATACTTCTTTTCGGTTTGCTTGTGAACTAAAATCTTATTATAATACTATTGCACGCATGATATTAATCTTTCCTTTGGTCAGACTAATTTATTTATATTTATTATATGGATTTGTCTGCTGCCTACTCTCTTGATTCTAGACTCAGTTAATTCCAGACTTGCATAATAAGCAAAATTAATCTTTGAATATCCTTTTAAAACAGAAAAGTAAGATAAACCTTAAGAAATATCTGGGATCTACTGGGTATGTGTCTATAACAACACCTATGATTTAAGTGTTGCTAAATTGCAGGTAGAATTACATATTAAATTTGTATGCATGCACTGTGTAGCTGCACATTTAATTGCATGCGTAAAGTTTGTTCATTTATTGCATGCGTCTCTGGAACACAACCTTAAAATATATGAAGTAATTAAAAGATGTGAAAATACCAATGAGAAGGAAAATGTTAATGTGAAAAGGAACAATTTACAGTACCTGCAGCATTTTCAGTCAGCATAGTAGCAGAAATGACAAAATAATATGAAGTGGTATTTTCTGGGGAATTATTTGCCTTGCAAAGAAATGCATTTGTTTGTGAAGTTTTTCTTGAATTAAGTATATTACTGTTTACTTCACAATCCAGAATGTAATGATTCAGATTCTTCGGTGAAGCTTGTGAAATTTGAAATATATTTAAATCCATCTTTCTTCAGTGAAAACATTTACTGTGTTGATTATAATATAAAACTATTCTGAAAGTGCACAATAACCTTTGATTGAAATTCTCAGTTTAAACATTGGTGAATTTCCTAAATATTGCATGCATAGGACAGTCGGATTGTGAAGATGATGCATAGAATAAACTACAATTATTTTTCTTATAGTTATCATGTCTCCAGGTTTTATAAAACAAATACAGAGAGTTTCTGTAGCTGTTAACACATATTTACATTTGGATTGTAGAAATAACATAGCACCTTTGATTTATGGGATAGCATGTTTGGTTCTGTTTTTCTTTCAATATAGCAGAGACAAACAATAATCAAATATGTGTATGTCAGTTTGCACCATCTGAAAGAATATTTGAAATGCAAAGTTAATTTGTAAGAACAACAACAGAAATATATATGATATGTTGTATCATCTTTGGTAATAATTATGAGTTCTATCTAATATCAAAACAGTTCATTCCTGTTCTTCCTTGTATACTCTAAATCTATTCTGGAATGTTCATTAATGTTCTGGAGCACATTAAGGAGTGTGAATTGCTCACACAGAAAAAGGAAATCTGCTTTGCCAACAGTTTCTCTTGTGCTGGTGAATAGACTGATTAAATGCAGTTCACTGCCCCTACCTATAAGATAATGGTAATGAATAGTGGAGGTAATGACTAAATAAAACCTAAGTTTAAGGGAGCGTACAGGCCATTAATTTAATTATTCTGTAACATGAATGCTATAAATAGAAAACCAGAATAAAAGTACTTAGAAGTAAAAATTATTTGTGGAAAACGATATAGCCCAAACAGGTTTTGATAATGCCCTACTTTACCTGTGCAAAGCAGAAAGTCTTAAACAAAAGCTGTGCCCAGTTTATAAGTTACTTGTGAAACCTGTTTGAGAACCCTGGTTCAGGGAGCATGCTGTGTGCTCCAAAGTATCTATTTCTCTTCAAATCTGAAGTGTTGCAAAGCCCTGTTGTGTGAGAAGCTGCTAAGCTTTTTAATCAAGTGAAGGATTTTAATTTGAGAGTAACTTTATAATTGAGTCTACATGGGCAGGGGTATGTACTTCATCAGAATATTTAATAGATTTAGCAATAGAAGAATAGATAAATAGCAAATCACTTATAGCTGAATAAGTTCCTTCAAACTAGGTGTTTTAGAATATAATTATAGAATCATGTATAAAGAATCTGCTTTTGATTTATTAAAACAGCTGTGTCCTTTTGTACACTTGTGGCTGCTTCAGAAGCTATTCTCAGTTGTCTCTGAATGTGTGTGCATGCAAGCCAAAAAGCAACAGGAAGTGGCTTGGGTTGTGCAAGTATATAGAGTTAGCTGGCACAGTAGGTGTGTGAGCCTGGAAAAAGATACCACTGTTTTAATGATCCAAAGAGAGGTTTGTTCTAGCATGGATTGAACCGCTTCTTCTGAAGGATTTTCACAGCCTTAAAATCTATATTGGGTAAACTTTTTTTCTCAGTATTTTATAGCATGTATGAGATTAATGAATATGCTACATGTGCAAAATAATAATTTAGAATTCAATTTATCATTGTTATTTGTTAACAAATTTGTTAACAAATTCTGTTAATAATGTTTTAAAACGTTATTCATTGTGAAAACCTTTATTCATAACACCTTCTGCTTTAATCACTCTTTCTATGATCTATTGATACATTATTTAGTTGATGCTAAGTGCTTAACTTTTCTTTTTCCCTTCTTTCTTCATATCCTGAAATTTCAACTAACCTTTCAATGCTTTTCTTCCTTACCTCTTTTATTTGCTTCATTTATGCATTAAGTGGTTGCTTAGATTTAAGGTAAGAAACATCAGGGCTGGATTTCATTCTTATATTTGAGACTATTACATATGGGGAGAATGTTCTTTCTTGCTAAGCTCATAGGAAGAAAGTAATCTTTAATACGTTTCTTGAATCTTAAAAATATGCTAGATGCTGAGAGAACTAGAAAACTAGCAAGGCCTTCAGCAATCACATTTTACATGCAAAAATATAAGTTTGTGACAAGGTCTTCTCTCCCCCTGTGTAATAATATATTATTATTTATATGATGTGATTTGATCTCATTCATGAGCCAAGTTTGAATTTGCAAACTTATTTTATTTTGCAAAATCAAATATAACTTGGGGCATGTTTATTTTATATGTTTTAAAGTTATACTATCAATTATTAAGCAAATTTTTGAACTGCTACACCAGTCCTACTATTAGGCTAGTGTTGCAGATCTGTATATTGTAATTCCTTTGGAAATATATATGTTTATATAGATTCTGCTATGTTTTGTTGTCTTCATTATATATAGTAGGATTTAAGGTTACTTTTTATGTTCTGAGTATTTTTATATTAAACTACATTCATAACCAATGTGTTTACAGTTAAGTAATATAGAACAGAAAAATGTGTACCTAAAGTCCATTTGGAATCAACTCCTTGACTGCACAGAGCTAATTATCTACAAATTAGATAATTGGGTGGACAGAGTCATACCCAGAGAAATTCTTCCCTTTTGGGGGGGGGGAGGGTATAAAGTAGGAGTAGATATAACAGTAATAAAAGTACCAAAATGACTCTCCTAATTATCCTGAGCCCTTTGATGATACTTTATAAGTAACCTTTGTTGCTTTAAGAATGTGAGCAGTCCCCATGAATTTCAACCTAGTGCTGGTAATTCGTCCCTTGTGGGTAACCATAAGAGATATAGATGAAAGATGAAGGCACAGTAGAGTCCCTAAAGTTGTGCTGAACGTGATGGGATTTGGTACTAAGTAGTATGTACTGCCAACTTTGGCTTGTGTACATAGTGATTTTTATCACGTAATTAACTAGTACGTGCAGAGTTCAGTTCTGTACTGTACTAACTATAATATTCAGCTCACTTAAATGTAATGTAGTTTACAAAGTTCTTGTGAGTCTAAAGTGGGATCGTCCTTAGGGATATTACTGTATCCTTGCCTCTGGAGGAGTTGGTGATTTAATAATGTGGAAATTGATTTTAAAAAAAAAGACAGTATAACTGGTGACAAGAAATTGGACTTATGCCAAACACATCTTAGTTTTTGAACATTAGTTAAGTTGAGCACTGTGTTTAAATCTTTTGTTCGGTTCATGCCTTAGCAGATAAATATTTTGATGGCAAGGTATTGAATATTTGTATTCCTCTTTGTGGCATTTTGCTATTTTTTCTGAAAGTGAATACAGATTCATAATTGACAATCTTAAATGTCAATGTATCACATGTCTAACAAATATCTGAAAGCCAGTCTACCAAAAATAAGAATAAGGAGGACTTATTTACTTCTGAGGTAATCTATAAAAGCTGCACATCAGCAATCGGCACAGCCATAACTGTCTCACATGGTCTTTACTAAGGTCACCAAAACCACTATTACTTTCCCCCTGTATTGCTGATGTTGTGAGGAACAGTGAAGCAACTCGTATGCATTTACACTTGCTGGAAGATTTTTAGAAAAATCTCAGAATATATTCGGTAATCTTGAATTCATATTTCCGTATATTTGGCACTGATTCCCTGGCTATTGTATATAGATAATCTAAAATTATCAAATATTCTGCATATATTAACTATTCTAAAGTACTGACAATCTTGTTTAACTTGATGCCATCCAAATATTAGATACAGCATCCACACCTCCAGGTTTCATAACATTCCATTATAATGGTAGCTGCAGAATGCCATGCTTCTTGGACTTTTAGATAGATTCAGAAGCTTTAAACTGTAAGGTGTCCCATAAATTTACAGACACTGCGAATGCATTATTAGTGTTGCTTTTACGGTAAAGAAATATTGTTGAATAACTTTCCAAAGGCCATGTCAAATCCTAATTCTTAAACCTAGATTGACTCACACTCTAGTGATTCCTTCACTTAGTGAGCTTTTTTCTTATCTACAGAGAAATCATCACAAGTTCTATCATATTTATGATTGATAAAAATCCTGTTTATTTCATAAAACATTCTATTGAACATGAGACATTTACTTGAATTTATAGCATCATTTATATAATTTGATTTACTGATATGATCAGTAAAATTAACTGAAAAATTGAGATAATTAGTGCATTAATTATAACTTATTTTTTTGTATTTACTGTTAAGTGAGGATAATATTTTATTTTTTTACAGTTTTGTATACTATTTTATTTGTAAATTGCTGCAACACAATTATACATTAAAATATTCATGGTAAAAATAATTAAGAACAAAAATTAATAATATCCCAGCAACATAATAAATATAAATGTAAATATTTATCTTTTGCTGCAGAGTGCATCATAATATAATTTCTAGAAGAATTCAATTTTTAGAAGCTTCCAAAAGGGCAGTAATATCAGTATGAATTTAATGTTAAAATTTACAATTATATTCAATGTGCAATGCTTATGAAACCCATTTCAAGGTTTATTTAAATATTTTTAATTTAAATATTGGATTATTTATCTTATAAGCTCAGAATGAACTGTCCCTTCAGAAGCTACATGCTTGAAATTTTAATTGCCCTTTGAATGTATGACGTTAGTGATGTAACACAGTTTCCTTCTGTTGCGGCTTCAACAATTTTAAATCATTGTAACAAAAATTAAATTTAGTACCTGTTCTTTGGATCAAATTCTTCTGCTCTTCATGCCAAAAAAGAATCCCCCTATCTCAATGATTCTTGGAGAAATGGCTTATCAAGATTTACATCACAAGCCATATTAAGGGAGAGGGACTGAATAGAATTCTTACGATGATGATGAAAGGACCTTATATGGAAAGGGCAAGGGAAGCTGTTGGATTGGCAGTGCCTACGCTTTATCACTACTTCCTGTTGCTGTTGACTTTGGCAAACCTTTGCGTCCCCTTAACAAATGGTGATATATGATTAACTAGATTGAAAAGATAATTGGATTCATGTTTCTCATTCCAATTTTGTTATAAAACTTATTATGAGAGCTCATACACTTCAAGAATTTCTTGGAATAACTAATAAAATTATATGCAAGGCATTCATGAAAAGAAAATTGTTCCTGAAAGACACTGCTCAGAGGCAGTAAAATCATATTGGATTGTCATACAATATGCAGTTGTAAATTTGTAATTGTTAGCAAGAGTATGTATAGTGAGAATCAAGCTCCAAACCAGCTTTTGAGCATGTAATTGATTATACGTAGTGGAAAAACTCACATGCCTACAGTATAATTAAGGCACAGCCAATAAAATGTTTCAGATACAGTTACTTTTCAATCTCATTGAAGTAGACAACTACAGTACTGCATTCTTGGAATGGTAATTTGTCTCAAATTCCTACAAAGCTCAACAACTTTCATGGAGATAGATTTACTATGCCACATTGCCAATTATCTAAATGTAAATGTGATGGCCTAAGGAAAACTCTGTCTCAAAACTACACCATCACACTATATACAACCACAATTTAATAATTTATAAACAATGGTAGAAATAGCACACGTATGTACGACTAGTTTGGTTGTTTTTTTTTTAATTTGCACATTTCCTTGTCTCTTTAATGTAGTAGATCAAGATCAAATAAGGACTCTTATTTAAGTTTCAGTGAGGTTATTTTCCTCCATTACCTCTTACACAGGTTAGCACGCAGAATATGAAAATGGGTGGTCTGCCTCGTACCACACCACCCACCCAGAAACCACCCAGTCCACCAATGTCAGGGAAAGGAACTATTGGGTAAGTATAATTGCATATACATCAGAAGGTGGAGGGAGAGAATGTAAAGGGGAAAGCTAAAACTTTCTTTTAATTTTTACAATTGTCTCTTGGCATAAAGGTACTTAAAAGCTGCAATCTGGGGTTTGAAGGCATCTTTCTTGCAAGCGTAAACTTATCCATAACATCACCAAGAAGCGTTGCATAGTTATTGGAAATATAAGATACATTTTTTCTGTGGAAGCCTTTGGGCTAGTGCTTGCAGTTTGAATAGCTGTACACTATTTTTGGCTATATTTGGAAAAAGTGACCAGCCTGAATACCTTGTAGTACATGAATAGAAAATTTCATGGCCCAGTACCATAATGTGGGGATTTTTTCAACTCCAAAGAATCCTATTCTCTCTTCCTTTCTTCTGCTTAGGGATGCCTGTTACACGTAGCATGACAGACCATCAAGGGGAATAGGAACTCTGTGCATGCCTCTTATAACCTAATCCCATCTCTCCTTTCTGCCCCAGTACATAAATGATCTTGAGGAAAGAGGGAGGGAGGGATAGTTTATGGCAGGCATGCATGGATCTCTTTGTGAATTATCTACATAGATGCCAGCTGGGAAAGCTGGGCCTAAGGAAATTCTACACATACGCTACTCCTGCAGTGCAATGGATCCAGCCCTTTGCATTTTTGAGCAGAACAATCTAGCAAGACTTCTGCACTGCCTTGCCCAAAAGGTCTTTGTATTTCATTGTCTGAAATTGCTTCCATACATGTTTTTCTTGTGTAGGCGTCACTCTCCCTATCGCACACTGGAGCCAGTGCGTCCTCCAGTGGTACCAAATGACTATGTACCTAGCCCTACCCGTAATATCGCTCCCTCGCAGCAGAGCCCTGTTAGAACAGCTTCTGTGAATCAGAGGAATCGCACTTACAGGTATTCACTCTGCTCCTGCGCAAAATATTAACAATAATTAAGACAGACAACTCGGTTTATAGCAATCTGCTTTTAACCACCCCACCCCACTCCACCCCACCTCTCCACTTAGAGCTTCATAAATTCATGTGATTTCCTGGGAAATCCATTGGGAGATAGAGAGAAACCATGCTGCTTATACTACGTGTTGTGTAGTGTGAAGTTGTTTGTCTTGGAACAGGTTTTGTTTTGTTCAAAAGCAATATACAATACATTACTGAATTGTGTAACAAATACTATTGTACTTAATGTATTTATTTTTACTGCCTACCTTCTCTTTATAACTGGTGTGATACCTAGCTTCTAAAAAGTGGTACCTGCTGACTAGAATAACGCAACTGTGAAGTTTATGTCCAAAATTGTGAAGTGGTGAAATTTTGAAGCTTGTGAAAGTGCTGCCAATTTTGAACAAATGTGTAGTTCAGTTGACTTGAAATGTGGCTAATATTATTTATTTCTGTTGACCTTTAGAAGACATATTGTAACAGCAGGAAAATAGCCTTGGTAAAATAGTTTTTGCAGTGTGGAATCAACCTGCAGAGCAGGCCAGCAGTACGCAAGGAAAAAAAATGTTAGGATATGCTAGAGAGTTTTCATGACCATTTACAAAGACAACTATTTTATACATAGACGTTTTTACTTCAAAGAGCATTACGCACTTTAGACGAAACCAGCTTCTTTCCACCGAAGTTCCATATTACCAAGATTTTTAGAAAATGCTCTTGAAGCTGTTTCTGATCATTTCATCTGTACTTATTGATCCTGAATGATGTTTCCTAATTTAACTCGGGCATTGGCAAGACATTTTAAAAATAAACCAAGTTTCTATTGGTCTCTGAAATGGCAAATTTAGCAAGCTCCTATAATGTTTTGTAGCTGCAGTTTACCTGTTAGGGGATGGAACATAGTTACTTTGGTGGTTTGGATTTCTTTTAGCAGCAGCGGAAGCAGCGGAGGGAGCCATCCCAGCAGTAGGAGCAGCAGTCGAGAGAACAGTGGAAGTGGAAGTGTGGGCGTCCCTATTGCTGTCCCTACTCCATCCCCTCCCAGTGTGTATCCAGGTAATGTCCCTTTTGTTCCTACTTCTGTTCTTTTGATTATGTGCTCATTTAGCCAGGGATTTAGAATTGCAATAAAGTATGTACAATTTACCATATCATCTTAGTACTGTTGAAATGGAAGTGAGTATTTTACATTAATTTGGAATGTTAAGATTTATTTAAAATCTTAGCTATTTTATTTCTCTACTCCATGTGATTCTATGATGTAAGTCTCCCAGAGCCTCCTTGTGGCGAAATGGATGGCAAATAAATTTAAATAACAACAACAACAACGATGATGATGATGATGTGACAAATAGCAGATATAATAAAACTAGATTTGCTAGTATTATAAAATATATACTGCTTATAGGTAATCCTTGACTTATCACAATTGAGATCATAATTTTGTTGTAAATTGTTGCAATCATCATATGCAACTGATTTTATGACCATTTTTATGGGGACCATAAGTTGAGTCACATGTGTGTAAGTGTGAATTCAGTTTAATGATATTTTTTGCTGGAAAACATGAACTGGTTGCCAAGTGCCTGAATTGTGATCATGTGACCATAGGGACAAGATGATGGTCAAAAGTTCAAATTTACATCTTAACTTACTTTTTGGGAGGCCATTATCAATTCAAACCATTGTTAAGTGAATAAGTTGAGAACTAGCTGTACTTTGAATTTCAAACATTCCTCACTGAAATCTGGACCAATGTAACATTCATAAGAAGAGAAGAGAGGTTCCCTTATGGATTGGTAACTGGTTCAAGATCAGGAACCAAAGATCCAAAATAGATTGATACTGGGGTTCCCTGAGCAACTGTTTTGGAATTGGAACATTTTCTTCGTGTTTAACCAGATGTAAAATGAACAACAATGTGGCCAACTTTGAGGAAACGGCTTATTTATTTCTCTGTTTGTTTGTATCCCACTTTATTATTTTTACAAATAACTCAAGGCAGTGAGCATATCTAACACACCTTTCTCCTATTTCCCCACAACAACAGCCCTGTGGGGGAGTTCTTTTGAAGTAGAAGAAAAGAGAATAAGAAGAGTCTGGAAAAGATTTGGGGACTTTCTCATAATTGTAGATTGTAGAGTCGTCCAATGACTATGAATGGTAGGAAATTGATAGTTAAGCTGTGATTGTAAAGATGTGAAAATGACCACCAGTTTCCACCAGCCTTATCATCCAGTATATATTTTTCTATCTATTTCTATTAAGTCACGTTGTCACTGGAAAACATAGGCATAAGAGTGTTATAAAGTTAGGTTCTGTCAATGGGCTTCTCTTAGGCATATGGTTGGAGCCATACAGCAGAATCCTGGTCTAATCCTTTTGTATCAATCTTACCAAAGCACATAAGTCATACACTTCTAAAATGTCCTTCTTTGGTTTCTTAGCAAAAGTCATGTGATATCACCACAGGGGCCATATATTTTCAAATGCAGTTTCTGTATTTTGCCAACCACAATAACAACAAACATGCTTTTGCTACAATTAAATTTTTCAAGGCTTAGGTACCCATTCTCCAGCATGAGGGATGGATAATCCACTTGATTGGGTTTCCTGAAGTCCCTTGTACCCAATAAGACTAAGTCTGAGATAGCCACGCCTCCTGCCTGGCCGCACATGCCCAGTTCTGACTTAGTCTATACCCAGACAAGGCGTGTTGTTTCTCTGCTCTCCAGACTCAGGTTTTATTTAACTATTTTGGATATTTC
>NW_015386085.1:2038052-2063939 GCF_001527695.2 Protobothrops mucrosquamatus | reverse complement strand
GATAGGGGTCTGGAGAACAACACGCCTGACTTTGTCTGTTGCTTCGCCTCCGTCAGAACTGGGCATGTGCGGCCAGGCAGGAGGCGTGGCTATCTCAGACTTAGTCTTATTGGGTACAAGGGACTTCAGGAAACCCAATCAAGTGGATTATCCATCATCATGCTGAGAAATGGCGTTCAGGTAAGACCAACGCCCCTTTCTTTATACAGCTCACAGATTTGTTATAAGTTATATAGAAGTCTATAGAGGCATTTCAATCTAAATTTTTGAGAGCATTGCTATGAATTCTTTTTTGGGGTCTTTCTGAGACTGGAATCTCATACATGGAGACACTTTGCTGCACTTTTTTTGGGGGGGGGGGCGAGGAGCTGAAGAATGTTGTGGAAGTGAGGCATTCTCACAACCTGAAACATTACCAGCCCACTGTTTTCACTTTATGCAGCCCTGAGAGAAGTTGCTGTAAGTTAAAGCAAATCATCCTCAGCACTGATACTTAGTATGACCTAAGCAAAATTCCAGTGCTGTATGGAAGGGGAACATTTTGGGAGACACTTTCCCATGCCAGATATTCAGCAAACATCTCTTGCCTATTCCATAAAAACCTTTTCATTTTTTTCCATTTCAGTGTTTTGCCATCCTTGCTGTTAGGAGAGGGAGAATTCAATAGTTGCCCTGTTTTGCCTTGATGGCTAGCAGAAATGGAAAGCATCTGTATAGTTTGGTGATCCATCCTAGTAAATGCTCTTCTTACTTCATTCTCATGCCTTTTCAGAGGAGGGGGGGCACTCTCTGTCTTCCTTTTAGCTAAGAAATTATTATCAGATTTCTAACTAGCAATCTTGGTAACGTTTTTTGTATAAATTTTATTAGTTTTTGTAGGGTTAGGAATGAGATGGGATCGGGATTGGGGTTGGGATTTGGGTTAGGATTAGGGTTGGGGTTGGGGTTAGTGTTTTTCCAAATAACATTCTCAATATTTAGCAAACAGCATAATGTCTGGGTTCATGTGTTTAACAAGAAAGTATAGATAATAGATAATTATCATAAACAATATATTAATCGCTCGATAGTCTTCTTCTTATTAATATATATTCAAAGTTACATATTGCATTCCTTTCTCTCTAACTCATGTTTCTAGCCATTGATAGAAATTATTTCATGTTCTAAAATACACTGAATCTTCTTTCTTTTTTATCTTTAAAGTCAATCTGTCCATTTCTGCACACTCTAAAATTTTCTTAATTTCTTCTTCAATCTGTCCATTTCTTCTTCAGTTGGTAAATTTTCATTTTTCCAATGTTGGGCAAATACAACACTTGCTGCAGTTAGTATGTGTAGAATTAAATATATACAATCTTTCTCATAATTTGCTCCTATTATTCCTAACAAAAATAATTCTGGCTTAAAGTCTATTTGTTTTTTAGTCATTTTCTCCAACCATAAATGTATTTTTACCCAAAATCTTTTTGCTTTTGGGCATGTCCACCAGATATGATAGTAAGTACCTGGTCTTTGTTTGCATTTCCAACACTTGTTTGAAGTATTTTTAAACATTTTTGCTAATCTCATTGGTGTCATATGCCAGTGATGGCGAACCTTTTAGAGACTGAGTGCCCAAACTGCAACCCAAAATCCATTTAGGTATCGTCGGGTGCTGGGTGGGCGAGGCCCACTGGGTGGGCGTGGCTGCGGTGGTAATGGCAGACTGGGTAAGATCAAAAAGTTCAATTAATCAATTCCAACTTTGCGAGATCTTTTTTTTCCCTGTGAGAAGTTGAAACTGATTGATTGATTGAACCCGATGGTGGAGGCCTAAAACGAAAAGGTTTTATAAAACCCAGCTGAAGGCCTAGGACTAGGGCGATGGTGCGTGCCCACAGAGAGGGCTCTGCATGCCACCGGTGGCACGCATGCCATAGGTTCGCCACCACGGTCATATGCCATCTGTAAAACATTTTATATAAGTTTTCTTTATATACCACTGCTTTAGTTAAATTATCATTTTTTCCCATAACTTTTGCCAGTCTTCTAATTTTATATTATATCCAAAGTTCTTTGCCCATATTATCATCGTTTCTTTAACTTGTTCTTCCTCCATCTTTAAGTTTAACAGAAATTTATAGAGTTTCTTAATCAACTTTTCATCTGTTTTTAACAGTATCTGATCAAATTCTGTCTGTTCTTTATGGAATCCCATTGTTTTAACATCTTTTTCTTATCTCGTTTGAATTTGCAGATATGGCCACCATGATAGATCAATACCTTGTTCTTGTAAATCTTGTCTGTCTTTCAATTTTCCTTCATTGTCCAAAATATCTTTATAAGTTACAACTTTGTCGTAATTAATTAAATTTAGGTAAGCGAAAGCTTTCATTATTGAAAGCCATCTAGGTATCTTAATATAAATCTTTGCTTTTATTTTTTCCCATTCTGAAAGAAGTGCATTTTTTATAAAGTGGTTTCGAAAGTATCTATGTGTTTTATTCTTCCCATACCACAGAAAGGCGTGCCAACCAATTTGTAGGTCATGCCCCTCTAGGTATAATAGTCTTTTGTCTGTAAGCATTATCCATTCTTTAAGCCATGTTAAAATAGTTGCTTGGTAGTATAACGTCCAATCCGGCAGTCCAAATCCTCCACTTTCTTTTGCTTCTTCTACTATTTTCAGTCTAATTCTAGCTTTTTTTCCCTTGCCAGATAAATTTCAGTATTGTTGTATTTAGTTCATCAAAAAAGGGTTTTCCCAGCCTTACAGGAATCGTTCGAAATAAAAAGAGTATTTTTGGTAAGATATTCATTTTCACTTTTGCTATTCTCCCCAGCATTAATAGTTGTAAGTTTTCCCACTTTTCCAGATCTAATTTTATTTGTTTTAGCAGTCTTACATAGTTATCTTCTTTTATTGTTACACATCTTGCTGTTAGATAAAGTTTCAAATATTTTACTTTTTAACTATTTGAAGATTTGTTTTTCTATTAGATTTTTTTGTTAGCACTTTAGTCTTTTTCTCTGTTTATTTTTTACCCTGCCACTTTTCCAAATTTTTCTATTTTCTCCATATGTTTAGTGCTTGTTTCTAATGGATCTTCCAATATAAAAACCAAGTCATCTGCAAATGCTTGTAGTTTATATTTTTCATCTTTTATCTCCAGTCCTTTAATTTCTATATCTTGTCTAATGTTTCTATTCAGTACTTCCAATGTTAGTATAAATAGTAATGAAGATGGTGGGCATCCCTGTCTTGTGCCTTTTTTAATGTTAAAGTTTTCTGTAAAATCTCCATTTACAATTATTTTGGCTGTTTGTTTACGGTAAATTGTTTTAATTACATTTATAAAGTTTTCTCCAAAGTTCATTTCCACAAGTTGCTGAAACATGAATTGCCAGTTTACATTGTCAAACACTTTCTGTGCATCAAGGAATATTAAAGCCATCTGTTTCCCGGGATGAATTTCATAGTACTCTAACACATCAAGCATCATTCTTAAATTATTTTTTATCTGTCTTTTAGGTAGAAAACCATTTTGGTCTGTATGTATAAATTCGATCAAAAATTTCTTTAGTCTTTCTGCTATTATTGAGGCGAAGATTTTGTAGTCTACATTTAATAGAAATATTGGTCTATAGTTTTTTATTTGCGTTAGGTCAGAGTCTTCTTTGGGTATTAAAGTAATGTTGGCTTCAGTCCATGTATTTAGTATTTTAGCCTCCAGGAGAATTTCACTACACAGTTCTTTCAAAGTAGAACTTAATACATCTTAGAATGATTTATAAAGCTCTGCAGGTAATCCATCTGGAACCTGGAGTCCTATCATTTTCTTGCCTTTTTATAACCTCTATAATCTCCATCATTGATATTTTTCCATTTAGTATATTTTGAATATTCTCTGAAATTTTTGGTAAGTCTGCTTTTTTAAAATACTGTTGCATTTTTTCTTTTGGAATCTTTGTAACTTTGATAGTTTCTGCACTGTATGTGTTTCTAGCTAATCATGTGGTTAGTGCAGTACTGTATTTCTTTGTTATGTTTATTTTGGTCTTTGGTATATTTGTTTTGGCCTAGTTGTGGGACTGAATATGGAACTGCATATCCAAATTTCTACTAGTACACAAACTTATTTTTTAAGAGAGATGATTTTCTGTAGCAAAAAGCTATATAGCTTGCATGCCAATTAAAAAATTTACACTCCTTTTAAATGTGCAGTTTACCTTTACTGAATATATTGCTATCTCTTGTGAAAGTTTATCTATTTTGGTATGTGACTAACATACAGGATAAAATAATGCAAAAGGAATCCCAAAATTAATTGCTGTGGTACTTGGTGTTTGTAAAGTACTTTTTAAACAATAAAATACCTATAAGATACTATCTATACGTTAAATTCCACAGGTGAATATGTATGAATCTAAAATCTCTATTGTAAGCTTTATACAATAGCAATAAGGCTAGAATCTATATAACTATAAATATAGAATATACAGGCTAAGATATTGGCATATCATTCTCCATTATATAGTGAGCATAGTATTAATTTAAATACTGTCAAATTATTCCATCCAGATTAGAATTATCTATATTGCTTAGTTCCAGAAGTTGTGGAGAGTTGTAAACTTTCTCACTCATACCTAAGGATACTGTACATTTCATCTGGCACTATTTGACTGGAAATTTATGCTCTTTTTCTAACTCTGTTCAACTTACATTTAACATTTTTAGTAAGATGGGAAAGGCATTTTACATAATTGATTACCATTTCATCTTTTTGAATCACATCATCAATTATCAGTTTACATCAGATTATCACTAATGTAACTGTTGGGCTGTGAGATGACTGTCTTGTTGTATTAGCATTTCCAAAACCTATATTTTAATGAATTTCTCCCTGAGGTCCTTATAGCTTTGCTCCTTCTGTCACTGAGGAAAACTTAAAAATCCAGGTTCTCCCAACTTGGCCTGAGCCAAGGGTGATTTATGATCTTATATGTATTTACATATATGTAACTACATTGTATCAAGGAATAACATAACAATTAAAATACACACAATACATATATGTATTTACATGTATGTATTTTAATTTTTACAGTATTTCCCTGATTCAATAGTTATTTTAATCTGTTAATTTATTTTAATCTGTTTAATGTTTCATGATTACTTTTAAATATTTGCATGTATTGCCTTGAATTTCTCATGCTGAAGTGACCTGATGAATAATAATAATAATAATAATAGCAGCAGCGGCAGCTGCTCTACAGTTAATCCAGTCCTAAGTTTTAATGTTTAAACACAATACATTAATTTGTGAAGTAATGAGGGTACAGGCTGATTCTATCTCATATAGATAACCCAGTTGTTTTAAATTTGAATTCTCTTCTCTACAGCAACATAAAAGAACTAGGAATTCTAACAAGTTATTGCCACAGTTAGAAATCTCTTGTTTGAATTGCTGGAGCCAGCCTATCAGTTGCACAACAGCTACCAGAATGGAATGGATAGCTAATTGCATTTTAAAATTCAGAATATGATAATACTGCTTAATGCAGTGGTCTTACGTTTTTTTTTAAAAAACCCGACTGATAAGCTGCTAAATATTTGCAAAGAAAAAAACAAGAGAATTAATGAGTTATATTATTCTTCTACATGTTCAAAAGATAAAGATTATCTCCATACATGGAGTAAAATAAGTATTTTTTATTGAAATATAAAACAATGCATAGCATTTATAGTACTTTCTTTTGTAGTAAATCAAATGTTATTAAGTAAATGAAATAGATCTTTCCTCAATTTTGGGTTATTTTAATGGGCGGGGTGATGGCGGTAAAAGAAAAATTCCACTCCTCAACCCCAAATAATCGGCAGCTTTTCCCATTGTTGATGGCATGCAACTTGATAGTAAAGATTGGGTCTCCTCTCATAGCTCCTTCACCTGATAAAAAGAAAAAAACCTCTGCAGTCTTTTCTTGCTTCATTCCAATCAAACAGAACATTGAAAAAAGTTTCAACTTTGCAACTCTGTCCGAGGGTCTGTCCATCAGTAGGGTAGAACAGCAGCAAAATTGGTATGGGGAGAGGAACTAGTAGAACAATTAAGTACAAAAATGGGCTGGATTTGACTGGGGGCTACAGCAAAATACATTCCATAACACCTCCCCCTCTTGTGTCTCCCACAATTGGGTAGTAGCTTGGAATGCTCCGCTATAAGAAGTCCTGTCCTGATTGCTGTTCAGTACACATAAACATAGATGCAACATGAAGTGAGAGCAGAAAGACATGAATGTAGAGATGCATCTGTCTGACTAGCTGTCTGACTAGTTGCCCATCTACCCACTGTATGTAATGGCTGCCTGACAATATACAAAACCAGGCCACATATATGTAGTCATTCTAAATAGACCTTTTTCATGCGCACCCAGGCAATGCATATGCGTCCATTCTGATTGGACCCTGAGAGAGACACAAATAGATGCAATATGTACTTATGAGGAGAAACATACATGTATCATGTTACTTTGTTACATAGAAAAAAAAGTCAGGTGACACCTCTGGAAGTTGGAAAGAATTCCAAACAACATGATTTCCCTGTTTTTCTTCCTCCTTCCTTTTTAAACAGGAAAATAATTGCAACCAAAAGAGGGAAGTTACTAGAATTGGTGGGGCCAAATACCTGTTTTTAAATTTTTATTTTGCATTTTGGGATGGGCTTTTGTTGAATTTTATTAGGAGTCCAATAGTTAATAGGAAAAATTGGCTGGGACCATAAAAGGTGCAGTAGGTTCAATTTGCCCAATAAAACACCAACATGCAAGAACACATCAATCCTCCCCCCCCCCCAAATTTTGTTCCTGCCTTTTCTGAGAGCTGTAAAGAACCACACGGCACTCTTGTTCTATATATCAACAGCTAAAACAGGACATGATTTAGTTTTGTGAAGTTTTTAGGTATAGAATGCATTCCTGCTCCTCTTTTTATTTTGCATATGTAATGGTTTTGCATATGTAATGGGAAACCCCCTCAGTGTAAACATTCCTGTTCTGCCCATTTTCTTTTTTCTTTTGCTAATTTTTAAAGAATTGACCAAAATCTAACAGCAATGACTCAAAAAGCTTTTCTCCTCCTTGCTAACCTGAACTACTCCTTAATGCTGCCTCTTCCTCCTCTTTCAACATAGCCCCTGCCAGTTCTGCTGGCACTTCTCCTCTTCCTGCTACTTCTGCCTCTGCTTCCGCCCCTCTCACTCCTGCCACTGTCCCATCCTCTGCTACCCCAGATGTTGCTGCTGCTGCTGCAGGGGTTCAGCCCCTTGCTGATGGCTTCACTTCTCCAACTCCCCCTGCTGCCTCTTCCAATCCCTCTTCAGGTGAGTTTCTGCTGCTGATTGCTGGCAACTGAAAAGTGCAATTCCTGCCTAAAGCTGATCAGATGTTTTGAGCTTTTAGATCACGGGTGTCAAACACGCCGCGTCACGTGACATGTCGTGATGTATCACAACTTTTTTTGCATTGCCGCAGCTGGGGTGGGCACGGTCTCTGTATGATGCAACCGGCCTGCGGGCCAGCAGTTTGACACCCCTGTTTTAGATGGATATTTCCATTATTTCTTTTTTCCTTCTTGAGTGAGGAAAATGCCTTTTCCCCTAGAACCATATCAGATTGAAGTTGGTTCATTTTGGAGCTAGTGGCTTTCATTTTCCTGATGTTCTGGACAAAATTAGAAAAATGGAAGCTACAATCAACCAAGATGCATTTTGCCAGATTAATTCTGTGAATATCAAACTCTGGGATGTGCTCTAGTCTAGTTCTAGTGCTAATCAATTTATCTACAGTTTTATTTCTTAACTTCATATAGTACAGCTTCTGATATCAGCTTGGCTTATTGCATTCCTTCATAAGAAGTACATAGGTCTGAAGTGAAAATAAACCTTCCACATGTACTAAAGCACAATTAGGCCATATGAAATTGATGTGTTTTAAATTATAGCTCCTAGAAACTCTCATCAATTTTGGATTTGTTTTTCTTCCATTCAATATTGTCTGATTCTCAGAGACTGCCTGGGCTTAATCCCTGCAATTTTCTTGGCAGCATTTCAGAAGAGATTTGCCATTGCCTCCTTCCTAGGGCTGAGAACAAGTGACTAGCCCAAGATCACCAGACTGGCTTTGTGCTAGTGTGGGACTAGAATACATGGTCTCCCAGTTTCTAGCCAGGTGCCTTACACCAGACTGGCTCTCATTCTGCGTTACAGTACATTATATTTGTTCTGTTAACTGTTCTAACAACTGCTCATGATCACATATTTATATAAAACAAGCTGAAAATATTTAAGATCAAATCTCTCACAAGATTTGGAATGGTAATGCTGAATGAACACCAATAGTTTTACAGTTGGCAATATTTTGTCATTTAAAAAAAAATAGTTTCGGCAATCAACCAAGAGAATATTTCCAAGTCCCAGGAGCCACCAGGTCCTGTGACCACCGGTTCCAATTCATTGCCCTTGATTTTACCTTGGTCCTGCCTTTGAAATATTGAGCCAAGTAAGCTCAAGCTGGTCAATAATAAGATTGTGGATGCAAGAGCTGTGCATGCAAATGCATGCAAAAACAATTGGGGAGAGTCCAGGCATGAAAAATTCAGCATTCTGTAATTAGTGAAGCCCATTCATACTTGAGCAGTACCAAATGCTTAACAACGCAGTATCTAACATGAGATTCTTCTGCATTCTGACTCTTTACATTTTCACTGAGGAGCACTGTGGCTAAAAGTGTAGAGAATGTAGATATTCAGTTCATATTAACTCATTCACATATTCTGGTTATTAAGTAATTAACTTACATGTTATGTATGTATTATATTGAAAGGCTGATTTCCAGATAATCAATCAAGTTATGTACAGTACTTTCATATTTAGCCAAATTTTTTTCAGAGTCAAGAGAATCACCTCGTAGAATGTTTTCTTCTTAAATTTGTTTAATATACTTTTCATCCACATAGGATTTTTTTTTCCATTAGAGAAGCATATGTCCTTTTAAACACTTAATTTGAATTGCCATGCCTAAATTGAATTACTTCATCTAAAAATGCATTGCTCAAGGTTTTATATTTTTTCTAACCGGTCAAAATAGGTCATCCTGTTCAGTTCTACAGCATGAACAGACCTGCTACTCGGCACACACCTCCAACAATAGGGGGTTCCTTGCCATATAGGCGCCCTCCATCCATCACTTCACAGAACAGCCTTCAAAGCCAGGTCAACGGAGGACCATTTTATAGCCAGAATCCAGGTAAGATAGGCCCCTGCAGAATTCCCAGTTCTGATCCATTAAAGAAGAGTAGAAGAGAAGAGTATTAACCAGAAATAGCTGGATATGGTTAGCAAAAACCTGCTGTATATCATAGCACATAACTAAGTCCTTCCTTTAAATTTTCTAGTGTGTTTGTTAACACCAAGGAATTGGCAATGGAAACACCAGACCCAAAAGCTCACTTGCTTTAAGTGTCTTTTGACACAGTACATAAAGGCGTTATCGTAATGCCTCTATAATGCCTGAGTATAGAAAGGTATACTGTATATGTACAAGTACATACATGTTATGTTCAGATACATATACACCCCTCCTCCAAAACTTGGATGTACTTTTTAAAAATGTGAAGTAAGTTGCTTAGGTTTGGATACTTTCTTCTGCAAAAACTCTTGGTATTGAATATATTTGGTAGAATACTTTGTAAAATAAACTGCTGGAAGATAGTTGACATTTGGTATTCCTTTGTTGAGATACCATGGAAGGTACCCAGTAATGTATAATTAGTCATGTAATCCCAATTCAATTTATCCGAAGAAAATAATTAAAGTTGTTGCTTCCATTGATTGTAAACTTTCACAAATATAATTATTTTGATAAATGCGATTCAGGACTTAGCCAATGCAGTTAAATCTTCAGCCCTAAATTAATTTCGATTAAGTTAAGTGGAAATGAGTCAAGAGTCCATATTTATATCGAATTTATAAATATGGAAGAAAAAACATTTTGTCTTGGAAGCATTAATAATGTGACAATATTTCTATTTGTTACAGTAATATTGTGGGACATTTTATTTGCTATAATAAAATAAGTATGATTTGAATAGGGCTGTTTCAGGTATATTAATCTATAGATAGTCTAGATGTTTCCCAGAATTGTAAAAAAAAATTGTTACTTAAAAAAATTGGTTATCCATTTTCAAAATTCTGCACAATTAATATTACCTAGTTTTTAATTATCTAGTCACTCCATTGCATTTATTTTGTATTTATTTAGAAAATTTATATTGCCGCCTACTCGCACATGGCAGCGTTTAGTAAGATGCCACATTGTCTATCCAGTTATTTCATGTTTCAATACTATATTTCTGATTAGAGTCTATTTATTTCTATTCCTTCACTGCAGTGTCTCTTGCACCACCACCTCCCTCCATCCTACAGGTAACTCCTCAGTTACCGTTAATGGGATTTGTGGCCAGAGTTCAGGAAAACAGTAAGTTTGCCTTTTCATTGATCTGGGACTTAAGTAAAGATTTTTCAATTTTTGTTTCTTATCTTAAATTACCTGTATACACTAGCTTGATTGATCTTTGGGTAAGAGGCAATTTTGTATAGCTACATCACTCTATTCACTCCTGATCTGGTAGAGATTCCATGTTTAGATGTGTTGATCAGATTTATCTGGTAAATTCTGTCCAAATTTCAGGCAGCAGCTAAGACACAGGATGTGTTGCTCTAATCTTTTTTACTTCTGAAAATAAGGTAATTGCCTTTCTTCCCTGGCCTGTGTTAGAGCAAGCCCACCTTCTAGCTTTCAGATACTGCTTGTCAGGTGCAAAAGACCAGGACCACACCTGGAGGTCCAGTTAAAGTGATTTATTGCTAAAAAGCCTATGTGTGCACAGGAATCTTCTCCACTAATGATTAGCACATGCTTGGAGTTAGATAAGGGTCAACTGAATTGGGAGGGGGGAGGTTGGACTTAGTTCACTTGTGGCTATGTAGAGAACCCTCTTTTAACTCCACCCCCCCGGGTTCTGCTGCTCCTTTCCCTACAGTGCTGGGCGGTATATGATATATAATATCTGATGGATACCAAAATTATTTGATTATCCCCATTAAACATATTACATTAGAAGAAGGGAAGCAAAGGAGTCTTGCAAATTCTTTGCTATAACACAACCTATATAAATGCTATGTATATAGGTAGCCTTCATTATCTGTAGTTTTTATTATCCACACGTTTGTGTATCTGTGGTTTTGCTCATTATCAATGAAAGTTTTGAAGGATGAAGGAGCTTTTGCAGTATGTTCTGGAACACTGAATCAAGATGCTTTGTAATTCAAGGCCAGACAGATAACTCAGCAAAGATGATTATAAAACAAATATTTATTCAGGAATACTGGTAGAACTCACGTTTCAGTAGTTTCATCTGGATGTTACATATTTGTTCATCTTTGTAGGTAAAATCAGTAATTGCTCCATAATCAATTTAGCCTTGGTGTCCATGCGTGTGGCATGGTTGGTTCCTCATAAAGACAATAGGCACGAGCTGGCACGTAGCCAGGATATCCTGTGATGAACTTAGTAGCTCCTCCTACTAACTGGCTAACATGGGATTCACTGAATAGCTAAACTACATTACCCATAAGCCATCTCTTAAGGAGACAGCACTTAATCCTATAAATGCCCAACATTCTAACATACAGATCTATATGCTCTGGTCAGGGTTACATTGATCTAGCACACAGTATAATAGTAACATTATTTACTAGACATGTCTGTATTTCCACTTTGGGTTTCATGTGTAAAATAAACTGGACGAATATGTCCTGTTATTTATTATATTGTTATTTATATAAACTTTTAAGGCAGGAAACTTGAATATGTTTTTTTATTTTTATTTTTAAGTTTCAGACACACCTCCCCCTCCACCCCCAGTAGACGAAGCTGTTTTTGATGAATCTCCACCACCACCCCCTCCTCCAGAGGATTATGAAGAAGAAGAAGCAGCTGTGGTGGAATACAGCGATCCTTATGCCGAAGAGGATCCACCCTGGGCACCAAGGACCTATTTGGAGAAAGGTTAGTTTGTTGGAGTTGTAGGAAGGGTGGAAGTCTGTCTCCTTCCTTGGGTCTGAATTCAGTGCGATACATTATATCACACTTTTTATCCTGAGAGCTTGAGAGTCACAGGTTTTTTACATTTTGCCAAGTAATAGCACTAGAAGAATATTTTGCTCTCTTATGTGGTGTCCCAAAGTGTGACTTACAATGCGATCGTGAAATAAACTCGTTATTAGCCCTCTCCAACTCATTTTAAGCAAAATGTTACCGGCTCCTTTCCCCAAGAACCCAAACCTAGTCCAGATATGAATGTAGTTCAGACATTTAATTTTATGCACTCAGTTTTTCAAAATGTTTCCCTATATCAGTTACTAATAACTGTGATTGTATTCCATTTCACCCGTGTGTCCTGTGCAGTCTTTGACTTACATCAGCAATTACAATCAGAATTTCCATCACCAAGCAATGCAGTAATAAAGCATGACTGAATCTCTTAGTGATGCAGTCTGTACAATTCTGATTGCCATTGTTAATTGAAGTTCACAGTTGTTAGGTGAGGCAACTTCTTGTTGGTTTCTTACACCAAACCTAGTGGAGAAGCTGACAGGAAGTTGCAAGTCCTAGGCTGGCAGGCAAGTTGCTGCTGCTGGGGGTGGGCGGGAGCAGAGAGCAAGGAGGTATGTGGGGGTGCAGGGAGGGGGTCTGCAAGAGGTGCTGGTCAGGGAAAGTGTGAAGAGTGCATGAGAGGCTTTTTGCGCAGGTCAGTGAGGGTGTGATGGGCTGCCTGAGAGTTGGAGTGAATCAGATGCATGAGGTTGCACAAGAGTGAGATGTGAGAAGGATGCACGAGGGCATGCACGACACACAGATCCAAGAGGGTATGCATGGAGGTGCAAGTGGCATGATTGGCAAAGGGCTGGGGGCTGGTACACAGGTGAAGGGGGCTTAACCCAGTGATTTGCAACAGTCCCTGCTGGCTTCCCCTTTGACTTTCTGGAAAAGCTAGCAGGGAAGATCACAGATGGCGATTATATGAACACAGGGTACTTGGTGATCGACTGACTGTGTGGGTGTTGGTTTAGCCAGAACACTGACAATGAGTCATAACCACTGTCACTCAGTACTGTCATAACTTTGAACAATCGCTGAATGAATGGTCATAGTTCTATCTGTATAGTATCTTGGGTTTTTTGAGGGGAGGGAGTTGCTTTGATTCAGTGTTGACTCCTGGCTACTGATTGGACAACTCCGTGTAGCTTTCTTGGCAAGATTTCAGGAGTGGTGTGCCATTGCCTCATTATTAGAGCTGAAAGAGAGTGAGTGGCCCAAGATTACCCAACTGAAACTGTGCCTAAGATAGGATAGAACTTTGGTGTTTGGGCACAAGGCAACGAGGTTTTTGAAAAATTCTCCACTAAATCATTTTTGTGCTTGTCATTTTATTTTCAGCCATATGAGAAATGAATAGCATTCCATTAAGCCACCAAAGCATTGTTAGGAGTCCTGCACCACATACCCTGGAAAATCACTGTTAAAAGAAAGATGTACGGATTGAACTCCCACTTCTATTAGCAAAGAAAGCTTGTTGCTCCATCAGTGGACACTTTTGAGGAATCAGTCATTTAGTGTGTTATCTTTTTTTTTTCTAATTTAGTATTCCATCATTTTAGAATCAACCTGTCTACGTGTTTTACAATTTTGTGTTAACAGCTATTTTTGTAAATGGGAAGGGATTCTTGCATGACTAGCCAATAAAGAAAATGCCTACTTTTTGATACAAGAGACCACTTAAGTGAAAGCTGTAATTGCCTTGTGTCCAACTGCTTATTTGAAATGCTAATTTTGTTTTTCTTCTTGTTCCTAGTTGTGGCAATTTATGATTACAGTAAAGACAAGGAAGATGAACTTTCCTTTCAGGAAGGTGCCATCATCTACGTCATTAAGAAAAATGATGATGGGTGGTATGAAGGTGTGATGAATGGAGTAACTGGACTCTTCCCCGGAAACTACGTAGAGTCCATCATGCACTACTCAGAATGAAGACCACTATGGCAAGAGACAGAACCAAGAGATTGTTGGGCTGCCCAGGTCCCTTTGGCAGCTTGGGGGGCACCTGGGTACCTGAAGGAAGGATCATTGTAACAAAACCACTCCCCTTTCCTCCTTTTTATAAAATGGTGATTTGAATTGTTTTGAAGAATGGCTCTTCCATTTGCCAGCAGCGACCAATGACCAATATTAATGAGCTGACTGATCAACATGTAGATACAGAGATGTAATGAACTTGCCAGTAAAGGGATCCATTACTCAAATTGAGACCCATTCAATCAAAATATGGGATTTTTTTTCCCCTCAGGAATACCATGCCTGGTATTGGGGCATCTTGGATGTTAGCTCTGAAGGCTTTGTTAGGCTATCTGCCATCTCTTTCCCCCTCCTTATTCTGCACATATTACTGCTGGATGTGTGATATTGTAATGGCAAACATTCTGAGATCACACACCGACTGGGTCTCAGCTTGGTTCCTTGCATCTCTAATACAGCAATTCTGCAATTGTTTCACACATATAGCTTGATATAGGCTTTTAAGGAGCTGTTTCATTTCTTCTTACAGGAGGACGTAACATCAGAGATAATCTCCCAATATATTGAGACTTCCAAGTCATAAACTGGGCCTCTTTTATATCATTCAATTATTTTTAAAAAGTTGGACTAAAGATCATGAAGGATGATAAAGCTTGACATTCTAAAAATGGCCTCTGTCCTTCATATAATTATATAGCAGCCTTATTCAGCCCTCAGTATGCTAAATATTTATGAAATGGTTTAAACCTGCCCTCCTGATAGTGTTCAAAAACTGCTTTCAGTCAGGCTTTAGCCCTTGTTACAAAGGCTGACGGCAGTCTTCTAAAATTACTATTGCCTCGTGTTTTATAATTTGGGAGTTAGAAAGGGATATAAGTATTTTATAGAGAAAGGCTTATGTCTGAATTGATTAGCCTGTTTCAGTTGATTATAGCCTGTCCAACTCAGAATAAGTGTGTACTAGTGACATTGGCCATTTGTTCTATTTCAGATTTTGATACATACCATTCGGGACCTGTGAAAGCAGACATGTTGATTTCCAAGGGCTGTTGGTTTTCTTTGAATGCAGATTTAGAAACTGACAAAAGTGTACACTACTTTTTCTCCCACCAGTAAATGTGTGGGTGATTTTCGAACATGGGAATGGAAATCTGCTATAATGTCTGTAGGCATTTCAGCAACAAGCTAGAGGATATACAGAATATGTTTATTTTTGTTATCCAGAATCATGGAGCAATCATTCAGGCATGAAGTGAGGTGGGAAAGTGTGAACTCTTTTCTGTACTGTCGACCATAGTCCTTATGAAGCTTGCTTTTGCTTAGCTGCTGTTTTCATGCTGATAGCAGCTGAATTGGGGGGGATTACCCTGAAGGGTTTTGTATTAGCTCTGTGGTATATTGTGAGAAGTTAAGTTTACCTATATGCCACAATCCCAGCTCAATTTCTCACTGCTGATTAACATAATAAATGTTCCCCCAAATACATAGAATATAATATTTCTTTTTAAGACATTGCAAACACTTCATACTTCTTACTCTTAGTTGATTTGCTGGGTATATTGCTCAATATAATGTTTCAGTATTCATGTACTTGGAACACTGATTGTAGTAGTCAGCCTTCCTTTCTCACATAAGCTAGCCATAAATTTACTAACCATTTTCTGAATTATGCAGATTATGTTGGTATAGCTTCTGTGGCTTCCTCTGTTGCTTGTTTGTGCCATTAATAAACCTCAGGTGCTACCAAAAGTCATTAACTTAGCATCAATTGTTGTAGCTCCCATTAGTAGGACTGCTAATGAGATCCAGGTCCCTTCAAAGATTGCTATTTCAAAGCTTAAGACCCGCTGTGATAATGTTTATTGTCACTGGCATGCAAAAAACCAAGATGATCAAAGCTGCCTCCTCCTTTTTAATGGTGTCAATATTACAAGGTACGGAGGGGTGGGAGTTCAATTGCACCCTGTGCATTCTGTGACCATCAGTTTGCCTTTACTGGCACCCCACCTCCAACAGATTCCAGTGCTCATAGTATAGAATAAAGATCACTGAGGACTGGCTTGTTTGAAGGCATCCAGATTTGATTTGTGTAAGAGAGAAGGGTATCGCTGAAAGCTGGATGTATTTGTAGATGTTAGAGTACTGGAGCCAGCTTCTTGCATAAACACTAATTGAGAACATGAGTTATGAGAGCCTGATCTATTAGCACAAGGGGTGAATTTCTACAAAGGGCCAAGCATGATGGGTATGCATATAGATATTACTGTGTAATATCATATGTGTGGTGTTAAGGTGTACAGTCTTGAGACACAACCTATCATATGAAGATGGAAATGCAGCCTCCATCAATATGCTTGTTATAAGTGGCTGCCACTGTTCCATGGGGACCCAACTAAGAGAAGACTCTGCTCTGAGAAGTTAAAAGTGCAACTTTAATACTTGTTTGGAGCTTTGGAGTAGGATTCTGCTTCAAAGATCATTCATCAGTGGCATCCTGCTTTCTCCTGACTTTTGCAGAGCCTGCCAAGAGGATGAACAAAAGAGGTCAGGGGTTATGGCAAATTATTCTGGACAAATTTTGTGGACTACGTGGCTCAGTTCTGAAAAACTAAAGTTAACATTTGCCCGTTTAAACATATTCGGTGCCTGCAGGCTATGAACTGTGTTGCAAACAATTTCTTTAGAATGGAAAACTTGAGCAACAGCTGATTAGGAAAGCAGCATAACAATACAGCTTATTCAAATTTCCTCTCCCAATTTTTCATAGTCTGCTTTTTCTTGTCATTACTGATGCAGTTATTGTCTGGGATTGTGCTTTTTATGGTTTCATCAACTTCTGAAGAACGCATCCCCCCCCACCCACCCAACAATCTTATTTTCCTTTTTTCAGAAACAGGTTGCCTTAACAATCCTTCACATGTGATTTCTCTGCTGTTCTGGGAAATGTTACACTTGTTTTTGGTTGTAGAAAAGACTGGTGTTACTCCTGGAGCTCTGTTATTGAAAAGTCGGTAATGGGAATTCTTAACTCTGTCCCTTTGCAAGACCTAAACCACAACATTTTATTCCTAGAACAAATAGAAATTGGATGATGATTCTATGGCAGAACATAAATGAACC
This sequence comes from Protobothrops mucrosquamatus, assembly GCF_001527695.2. NCBI lineage: Eukaryota > Metazoa > Chordata > Lepidosauria > Squamata > Viperidae > Protobothrops > Protobothrops mucrosquamatus. The sequence goes on along the minus strand of NW_015386085.1, from coordinate 2,046,647 downwards.
CTGACTATTTCCTGGCTATGAAAGGGAGGGTTGGAGAAGGTTTATGTTTTTATTGATAGCCTTTTTGTTTTCCTGTTTAAAAGTGCTTTCAGTATCACATGATTTTTATAAGATGTTACTCATTTGCTTGTTTGGGGAGAAACTGTACAGCTTCTATGGAGGGCAGGGTCACAGTTCCCTTATAAGAAATTGGAACTCTCTGATTGTATGACTGCTTCCTGTATCCTTCACAGGCCAAGATCATCTTCCTGCAAAGTTCTGCAGAGGGTGTTTACAGATTCCTTGCCTCCTGCTGGTTTAATGCTTTTATTCTGCAATACTAATGTTGTGAAAATAATCCTTGGATTTTATGCTTATTTTTTATTTTGTACAATTTTGAATTATGTAGAATGCCTATGGATGATGCTATGTACAAGGCCCAAAGTAATCAGACTCTGTGTGTATGTAATGTTACATAGACTGCATGTTATATCAAGACAGTGAGAGTGGTTTTTCAAATATCATTTACTATTTTTCCCAACTTACCTTTTTTTTCCCCCCACTGGTGTTTAATTAAGAAAAAGGGGTGAAGAGGAAGGGCCTGGATTTCTCCCTTGTACCTATCCTCTTTCCCTAGTCCTGCTGTAAAGCTATTAAATATGTTGAACATTCCACATTCTGTTTCAGTATCTTGTGGGGAAAAACAAGTAGTGGGGAGTCCAAAAAGAGCTCAGTGTCAATTTTTTTTTAGCTTTTCTTTTACCATAAAACGGCTTTGATTCCCTCAGCGCTCATTTTTCCAACCATGCAATTATGGCACATGAATCCATGTTCATGAACATTCTTCTGCTTCATTTAGAGAGCAACATTTGTTTGCTGTGGTACGAATTAGCAGCCCTTCAGCTTCATGTAGCTTCTCAACTTCCAGTTTGAGCCCCTACCGTTCTGAGACATGCTGTCAAAATTCAGAAGCCAAGTAGTTGAATTTAAGATGAGCTTTCCCCAAATTAAGGGTGGGAATCAATGGAAATGTAAAGGATGACAACCCTAATTCTTATCTTTCCGTCCTCAACATAAATGATTGGGGGAGATAATGTGGGGCCATGGCTGCATCGAGGGGGAGAAGAAGATTGCTCCTATAGCCTTCCAGAAGATTGGGAAGCTAAGCTTTGCTCAGAGCCTTTGAATATTACTGTCCTAGAGGAAAAGTGCTTTTTGTTTATCATACGAACAATATTTTGGTGCCTTCAGGCCTAAGGATTGTCCTTTTTAGGGGCTTTTTTTCCTTCAGTAAAAATTGAAAATCTTTTCCTCATTTGAGAACTGGCATCATAATATATAGGAGGAAGAGGCAAAGAATATGGTCCAGAGTCTTATATTGTTTGGCTGTTTTTGCTTTAATTTTACATTCTTTTATAAGAATGGCTTAGAGATGTTGCTTGTAGGTTTGTTACTTTACCTTGGTTAAATTGGCAACATTTGGGAAGGGACAAGGAGAATTTAATGAGAAAGGTGAATGTTCTAGGTGATCTCTAACAGATAAGACTTTTGTTGGGAGGGGTGGGAGGTCTAATCTTTGCAGATTGTGTTGTGGTTTTAGCTTTATTATTTTTGTAATTTATCCCTGATTTCTATGTGGAGTGAAAAGTGAGGAGTTAAACTTTTTCATGTAAGAACAAGGACTTAAAACGTGTTTCTGGTGTACAGGACTGTAGGCATGTTTTGCTAGAGAAAAATCAAAGGTATAGCTAGCTTAGATGGTTTTGAACCGCTCCAGAAGTTAAAATGTAAAGGAAATGAAGTGTGTTAAACTAGCAAGAATAGCATGTCTTCCAGTTTTGGGTTGTTGCAGCAGCCTTTGTTTATAGCAGTATTTGAAAATGTCATCAATGAAGGGGATGTTGAACTAGAAAGGATTAAATTAGCTATATAATGACAGATTTTTGAGCATCAAAACATACTCTGTAAGAGCTGATGTACCAATTAGAAATATATAGAAGTTCTCTGATTATAGATTTCTCAGAGATTATACACCTGTCTAACATATACAGTATTATACATCACTTTTACTAGACAGGATACTGCATTAAAAAATACAAGTTGGTGTTGCTCAAAACAAAGATCTTAGGCTGGTACATTTAAAAAAAAAAGAGCTGATAGATTTGAATTTGACAAGTGAATCCCATTGGAAATCCAGAGGGAGCTGTTAGGTTTACCTATGAAGAGAATGTATAAACTCTTCTACACCTTATAATGTATGTATACCAGATCAATGGCAATGCTAAAATCCATGCTATAGATAGAAGAATGGTGCTTTTTTGCCCTACTGCAGCAAAATAGGCAGTAATTCAGGAAGAGTGGTGCTTTTTTGCCCTACTGCAGCAGAATAGGCAGTAATTCAAGGCAAAAAATGTCATGACCAGTCCTGCCTAGGCCTAAAGTTTAAACCTTACGCAGTACTATCAGTACTATCACTCTTACTCATAGATTCCATTATGTCCTTCATATATTACATGGGAAATGGCACAGAGTGGCTTCAGTTGGAGTCTTTCAAGAGTTCTGGCTGAAATTTCATAAACACTGGGTGCTGTTTTTCAGATATTGAATTATGTGCCTCGTTGTGTGGCAAACTTCATTTGCTATCATATAAAAATAGACATTTGATTTAAAATGAGCCGCTTTACTAGTAGTGGCTATGAGTTCTGAGCTCTTAAGTATCCCAGTGGTGTGAGAACTTTGGGATTTTAGGGAAGGAAGCCTTGCTGGTTTTGATTTATTGTGTATACTATTAAACCATTTGGGGGTGGGATGAGGGAGGAGACATAAATTTTTAATTTTTTAAAAATTGTATTTGGAATTAACTGTTGCTGTGTACTAAACCCTCTTGTTACAAGTCCTAATAAATAAATCCCCCAAAACTTGCACTACCCTCTTGACAATTGTCTTGAACTCGTGATTAATTTTTTGCTGTGCACTTAAGTTATTTCTAGACCTAAAACCTATTGGTTTCTGGTTTATACATGCATCTTTTTTTAGTAGCCCAAGAATTAAAATGAAGGCGCTCATAAATATTTTAAGTCAAAAATAGTATGATATGTGCTTGTTAAAGTGATATCCTTAAAGAGAGTTTGGAAGAGGGAAAAATTAGATGTAGTGAACCGCCAACCTAGGTTGTGGTCAGTGTCCCCCTTTTGACATAGGTTGATCAGTTTGAATATTTGCACGAACAGGTTGGTGTCCAATAACCATCTGAATCTCATCAGCTAAACCAGGTACTTTTTCTGATGCAATGTTGTACTAGAATATCATCTCTACCTCTAACAATTATACCTAAGGCCCCACTAAAGCTAGCCAATTCTCCAAATTGTGAGTTGATATCAACAGTTTTCTTTAGTGTGTCCACAAGAACTGAATAGTGAATGCTTTATGCTTAAAAAGTAAAAGCACTGCCCCTTTCTTGGGCAACTTTGTTTTGGAAATAACTAAATATAGATGTATAAATATCAGGGTGTTACTAAAAGACCACATTTACAAGATAGTAAAAACATATGACATCAGATACAAAATGGTTGCAAGCTTTCATATTTCCAGTACGCTATTAGTTCCTTATAAGGAGAGCTGAAAAAAATGATAGTTTGGGGGAAGGTTTTAAAGCTTCTTAATACTATTTCAGGGCCTTTGAAAAAAGGGGCTCCTAAGATTTGGTGTGCATCATCATCTGTGTACTTTCCATGCAGCCTTCTTTCACCGAGTTCTACTTCTCTAGTTTAATAATTATTGGGCAACGTGCCCTAAATAAACCAGAAGTAGTAAAGACAGGCAAGATATTCTCCCACATATGATTAGAAAGATGATAGTGTTCAATTTTTAGAAATGTAGAATTCAACATTGGTGAGGATCCTAGATCCCATGGCAAATAAAAAGTTGGAGAGAAAGGATAAAATGATTGAATGGAACCCAATTCAGGTGTGTAGTGATTAATGGACTGGAACCTGCAGAAAATGCATTCCTAGCATTAATAAAAATCATGTGGTGGCTTCTATAGGTGAAAAGCCAAAATAATGAAGGGTGACATTAAGGTTTAGTGCTGTTTTTTTTTCAAAATCGTATACTGAAATGGTTAAATACACAAGGAACTCAAATACTGAGGCAGAGCAACTGATTCAGTATTCATCACAATGTATAATATAAGGAATTATGTGAAAGTGTGTTGAGAATGTATGCTAAAAAAGGATATAAAGTCATTTACCAGATTAATAGATCTGACAGTTCAGAAATAAAAATGCTTTGCACATAGTTCAAATAGGAGGAAGTAGTATTTGCTACTTTGAGTAGCAGGGTAAAAATCTAAACTAACCAATTAAATAAAACCTTAAGTTTGATAGTGCCAGATTCTGCATCAATAAATTACCTTGCTTGCCACAAGGCAGTTTCTTACATTTGTGTAAGACTACACAAAAGCTTCTATGTAGCAATAACATGTTATCTTAATAAAGTAATTATAGGGGAGGGGCTAGCTCCCCTATAATTTCGCTACATCTACATACAAAGGCTCTTAGCCTTCCAATTCAAAGTTCTAGGTCAGAACATTTTTTTAAATTAAAGATTACATTAAGATTACATTCAGTGAAAATCATAATGTATACGCTTTTTAGCGGTGTATTTTACTACATTTGGATGTGGGAGGGAGTAGAACAAAATATATTAAACCTCTGGTATACTTAAGTTTATATTAAAAGAACCCCTTTTCTCAAAAAAGAATTAAGTACAGGCAGGCCCCTCCTCTCCCAAGATGCTAACACTGTTAGATAGAAAGAGATGTCCCTTCCTCTGCTGCAATCTTGATTGGCTATATACCCATCACGATTAATTTACATACTGCCGTTCCTCATTAAATCCAGAGCGCTGTTTGGAAACAGAACAGCAACACTGCTTACAAGAGTTTTCAATCAATAGAAACTGAAGTCTGCACACATTTTAAGAAACATTCTGGGTCCTGAGTGGATAAGCTGTGGTGATCTAGACTTTGCTGAGCTTCTAGTATAAGATCCAGCTGAACTGCCATAAGGAGGAGGGGAAAACTTATTTCAACATCTAATAGTTGACTGCTCAACCTGTACAGCACGCAGCAAAGTCCACTTTCCACTGCCCGGGGAGGAGGGGCTGACATCTATGCACAAATAAATCAATAAGTAGCAACAGTGATGCTTTGTATTTTTGGAGGCTTATGCGGCAAATAATGCTATGGCTTCTGACTGTTCAGCTTTCTGTCCTTACCTCCTCTGTTATAGAAACTAAATTTGGATATTGTAGAATACATTACTAATTGCCCAACTGCCTGATGAAGGAATCTAAATTTTTATTTGGAGTCTTTACATGAAAGAATATACAAATTTCCCAAATATTGGTGGGCAGTTTTGCCATGTAAATGCCTTCTAGAGCAGAGGCAAATTATCTCTTGAAACAACCTCACACAAATTTAACTATATCTTTATTGACTTGTGCATATTCCATTGTATAATGATTTCTTAGTACTTTCCATGAATGCATTTTTAATTCTTTACCCATGCTTTAAAAAAGTATATTTATACATATTTATAGAATATTTATATAGAAAGGGCTCTTCTCAACCGTAAGTTCTTACTTGCAATGAGCTTTCATTCTTGAAAGGAAAGGATATGGGGAGGCAGTCCCATTCAGAAAGAATGTGCAATTTTTTCCTGTAAAGCGGTAAACATATGAATATATTTACAGCACATAGCACACATTGGGTACACAGACAAGATCATTGTTTTAACATTGGTGGTTTACATGTGCATAATCAGATACAAGAATCACCACCACTGACTCCGTCCAATGGCTGCAAAACAAATGTTCTTTCCACAATTTACAATCCTAAAATTTACAATTACAAAATAGTAAAAGCGGGGGAAAGCAGACAAGTATTGACCTCACCCATTTTCTGATGACAAAATACAAAGATTTGGGGGGGGGGGAGAGTATGTTGCAGCACAGTCACAAACAGGTATCTTAGAATGATACACCCACATTAAAATAAAGGCAATACCCATTTGGATCAGAAACCTTGTTTTCCAAAACATTTGTACTATGGCCTGCGTTCATGAAGATGTAGGCAATCCTTGAGAGAACTACCGCAGGCTATCCCGTTTTTCTTTGGTAGACAAGGTCATCCCCAATATTGTGGGGCTGTCCTATTCACTACTGAGAGCATGTCTAGAGATTTTCTTAACTCTCCAATCTACACATTCTGATTTCTACCAGACAAAGTAGGCCAGTCATTATAACAATGCAACGAAGTACTGCTCCTTTCTGTTTACTGAAGCTTCTATAAGCTTCAAATGTATGAACTATGGAAGAATATAATATCTATAATTAGCTGAAGGGAATCCAGGAACCAAATTTTAACTGAACCCTACACTGAAGCAGCAGATACCAAATAACATTTTTGTACATCACATAAGACTGTAGATTACTAATATGATTGAAGTAGTTTGCTATCTAATGATAAGTTCCATAATCACAAATGGCAAACGTTTTATGCTTTAACAAAACAAGAGCTATAGTTTTAGATGACAATCAGCTGTATCATAGGACCAACCACCCATTCATGTAAGGTTAGAGGTATACGTACATAACATATGCAGCACACAGAGAAATAGTTAATAGGAGAGAGAGAGAACTGTGATGCACAATTTTCCTGCCCATGGTCCTCAGCCCTACTGCGGGCAGCCATAGGGATTGATGCCAATTCCCTTTGGCCTTAACACATTCCTCTCAATAAAGATAGTTTGATCATATTTTAAAAATATTTTAGCTTTTATACATTTTCAAGAATTATTCAAAAGAATAATTTATTAATAGGTTTAGAGGGCATATAGAAGTCACTTGAAAATATTGTGAAAAATCGTTTCATCCTATTGTTATTAGGATGTATTTTAGACATACCTGCTTGCAGAATAATTCTAACAAGAAATTTGCTTTTGGGTCTAGCCCTGTTTAATTTAAAGCCCAATTTATATTCTTTAAGAATTAAGTCCTTAAGGCCAAAAATTTATGTTCAAATTTATGTTTCACTGATCAATGTATGAACCAACAAAATAAAGAAATGCCAGTGGAAATGAGATGTTTATTCATCAACAGCTGAATTGAACCGTAATTCAGACGTTCTCCATGATATTCTCAGGCATTTAACCATCTCTGGGTTAAATATTCTTACCTTTTGACTTCTCAGTTTGAAAGTTTAATAAGATATGCCATAATCTCCTGGGTTATAGCGTTTTGGGGAAATTTCTGAAGAAAACTGTAGCCCTGAGGTATGGGCATTAAACATATTTAAAATCTTAATTCAAAAAGAAAATACGAATGCTTGAACAATCTGATACATGTATACAATTGAGGCCTTTGGAAAGGAATTACAATGATTCTACCTATTTGGTTCAAAACCAATTAAACTGATGCTGCTCTGTGATGCTTCATCACTTCTCAGACACTTAACCAAAGGCCCTTGAGAAGGGTTGAAAAAGGAAGACCCCAAAGGCAGAAACAGTGATGTACTAAGCCAGAGGAAGTTAACCAAAAGGGGCAAAGAAAGTAGGTAAAGAGAGTTCATTATGTTGGTAAAAGATACATATCAACTTAAGAGAAATAAAGTGTAGAAACCTATTTGCAAAATGGAAGCAACCAGGAAATAAAGTTCTATATTAATATTCTTTTTTTAAAAAGACCGAAAGTCTGGAAAAAGGCATCTCAGTGCTCCTGCTGCTGCTGACTGGGTCAAATTCTGTATCAGAAACCTTCCTTACTGACATCCTTAGGGCACATAATTTAATTTGATGGCCTTAGATATTTAACTAGTGCCATTTTTTTTGTCATAGGTGGATACTGCTTATTTTTTGCATATGACAATATTTTGTTACAATGAGTGAATTCAGGTGGTACTTCAACACTGCCTGTCTCCAAAGGAACATGAAGGTTCAAAGGAATGAGGTGAACAAACTCTGGAATGAGGTGAACAAACTCTGCCCCCCCCCCAAAATTCTCATTTCTTTCAGTTTCATATTCACAAAATGAGATACCAACAAGTGGCAACAGCAGCAGCAGCAGCAGCAGCAACGGACAGGAATAAAAAGGCAGAAGTATCAATGCATTCTAGAAGCAAAATTAAAAAGTAAAAAAAAATTAAACAACATACCATAAGATATAAACCAAATATGTGTTAAAGTACACTAATGCAAATGTGGTTAATAGCTAAGGACACTTTGTAATCCCAAACACTTTGAAAGGTACCAAAAAAGTGCCTTCTAATAGCAGTACTTTAAAAATGCACAAAATGGTATATTATTATTGCTCAGGTAAAATATTGTCAAACAGGAAAAATATGTCCAGGATACATCTGGGGCAGAGCAAATCATCTACTATGATTTCAGTATTAGATGACATAGCACCACTTTTCTGTTGTTAGGGTTATTTTTGACCCAGGTTCTACAAAAGAAAAATAAATGTCACCTTTTCTTACTTCTTTCTAGAACAAACTCTCTGCAATGAATCCTTTTGTAATCATCCTAACAGAAGTCCAGCGGTGTGTGTGTGTGTGTG